>NC_061508.1:314047772-314347772 GCF_022539505.1 Lolium rigidum | reverse complement strand
GACCTATACGAAGTCAATTTGAGCTATGATTTTGAGGACGTTATTTTTTCACCAGAAGAAGCAAGACAAGCTTTTGGAGTAGACCTGGAGAGGCCTGGGGGCTAAAAGAGGCAAGGTGGGCTCCCAATGGTTCTCTGTATGAGAGTGACGCAAAAACACAGAAACACGAAAATGGAGGCTGCGGCAGAGAAGATTGGAGGGGAAATTCCGCCGAATGAAGCCGCCATCGGAGTGATCTCCACCTTCTCCAATGTTTTCATCATCATCACCATGATCAAGGGGGAGTAGTCCACCTCTGGAGTACGGGTTTGTGGAAGTAGCTTGATCTATTTCTTTTATGTTCTTCATAGTTCTTAGTGCCATATGAGCTGCCCAACATGATTATGGTCATATATGTAATACATATGTGGTGGATCTTTATTCTATGATATGATGCTATGAGATTTGACTCTACTTTGTGTAAGGTATATTGATAGATGCATATTATGTATCTCATTCTTAATTATTGGTTCTGATCCAACTTGTATGCAAGAACGTGTGTGGGGTGATGTGTGTTTTAGATGGAATATCATGGTTTTAGTGATTGGATAGTGACAATAAATTCATGATCCATTATGACTTTGCCTTTTCTTTTGCTATCTCACTAGGGATAAAGTGAATGCATGTGCTATGTTCGTCACGTGACAAAAGTGATGTTTTTGTTTGATCAAGGTAGCATATTTGATTTTCAAACATCATGTCAAAATACTTATGGATATACTCTGTTAATTCTTAATACAAGATTGCTTGAAGTTTTTCATGTCTTGTGGAGTATAAGAGAGATGTGTTGCATCATCTCTATGTTACGACGTGATGTCCATATGAATGTGTATCTTACACATGTTGAAGTTATATTCTTTATATCTCATTGATGAATTGCTATTATCCACTACAACGTAAAAGAGAGAATAGTCAAATGAACACATGAACCCAATCCAATTTTAATCATAAGAAACACCTTTCCATTGCATTTATCTTACTTTTTATTTGCAACACTATTTTAATCCGAAAATACAAGATATTTAGGTATCTTATTTGCACTCAAAACCCCAAAACAAACAAACCTTTACCGATTTTACTTAGTTTACTTTACTTGTTTAATTTACTTTGCTCAAGTTACTACTTTATTTTACTTTTACTTACACAAAACCTTGTGCTTAAAAACCACACCGTGAAGCTATGGACATAAGGCTTTATTTTATTTTGCAGGATTGCTAGAAGAGGAGAGGGTGAGATAAATATTTATTATATTCCCCGAGAGTTCGATATAACACTCGAGTCATCCTTGTGGGAAATAAATACTCTGCTGATACAATGCTCTACACTTGGAGTTCCAACGTTATCAGTTGTGCAAAAAATAAAGTGAAAAAGATATCTAAGAAGCCCGAGAGAAATCCCAAAAATACTAGTGGAGATGCTTTAGTAGTAGTGATGAAGAGATTTGTGGACATAAAAGAAATATAGAGCAGGAAGATGCAGTTGATTTTTCAATTAAGTTGAGAGCATTGGAAGGGATCCAAACAGATGTGAAAGTCACATACTATGGTATCTTCAAATGTGCCAAAAATTGTGACACTACTAGAAAAAGGACTAGCCGTAAAAAAATTATCAGTGGCGTTCACCTTTTTGGTGCGCCACTTCTAGTTACCAATGGCGCACCGAAAAGTGGTGCTCCAATAATAGAAAAATAGCAGTAGTGCACTTCTTTCTGGTGCGCCACCACTCAGCGTCTGCTAGATCCCACCCCTCTCCAAACTTAGAAGTGTCGCACCCCTTAGAGGTGCGCCTCTGCTATGTGAGATATCACTGGCGCACCAAGAACGGATGCGCCATTACTAAGTGTAGGTGTAGGTATAGAATGGCCAGGAGTTACCAGTCGCGCACCACATATAGGTGCGCCACTGCTAAATAGCAGGGGCGCACCTATATGTGGTGCGCCACTGGTAATTATTGGCCAAAATTCTCGCCACACCCCCGTGGAACGCCTTTTCGGTTTTGAAAAAAATAAAATAAATAGATAAAATTTCAAAAAGTAAAATCCTTCGAGATGCCCATGTATTATGTCATCTAGTTTTAAAGAGAATTAACAAACATGAATTTTTGTTTTCTTTTGCAAAATGGCGTCATGTTTCGGTAAAACTGGATTTCTGGTTGCATACGACCTCCAATGAAAATCTTTTTTATATGAAAATGTATCTACGCGAAATTTCCTATCCGAATTCTACCACCTACAGTCGTTTAGATAAAAATTGGATTCGTAAAGTTCAAAACAGAAACAGAACTTTTCCAGGGTTTAGATTTTGGGCAGAAATTTCAAAAAAGAAAAAATAGCAGTGGCGCACTCATGCCTTGGTGCGCCACTGCTAAGCTTCCCGCCCATGAATTTTGAAATGGACGGGCCAGCCACTGACCCCCTCCTCCCTCCTCATCCACACATTCTCCTGCTCTCCTTCTCCTCTCCTCCTACCCTCCTCCTCTCCTATCCTATCCACTCCTCTCCTCCTCCTCCTCCTCCTCCTCCTCCTCTCTTTTCATCCTTTCCTTCTACTTCTCCATCCACTCCGACGACTTTATCCGCTCCGGCGACTTCCTCCACTCCAACGACCTCCGGTGACCCTACTCTCCGACGATTGTTGACGTGTAAAGCACACGCCCGTTGGAAACCCCAAGTGGAAGGTGTGATGCGTACAGCAGCAACTTTCCCTCAGTAAGAAACCAAGGTTTATCGAACCAGTAGGAGTCAAGGGCCACGTGAAGGTTGTTGGCGGAGGAGTGTAGTGCGGCGCAACACAAGGGATTCCGGCGCCAACGTGGAACCTGCACAACACAATCAAAATACTTTGCCCCAACTTAACAGTGAGGTTGTCAATCTCACTGGCTTGCTGTAAACAAAGGATTAAATGTATGGTGTGGAAAATGATGTTTGTTTGCAATGAGCAGCGAGAGAACAATGATTGCAGTAGATTGTATTCAGATGTAAAAGAATGGACCGGGGTCCACAGTTCACTAGTGGTGTCTCTCCAATAATAAATAGCATGTTGGGTGAACAAATTACAGTTGGGCAATTGACAAATAGAGAGGGCATAACAATGCACATACATATCATGATGACTAATATGAGATTTACTTAGGGCATTACGATAAAGTACATAGACCGCTATCCAGCATGTATATATGCCTAAAAAGTCCACCTTCGGGTTAGCATCCGCACCCCTTCCAGTATTGAGTTGCAAACAACAGACAATTGCATTAAGTATGGTGCGTAATGTAATCAACACAAATATCCTTAGACAAAGCATTGATGTTTTAACCCTAGTGGCAACAACACATCCACAACCTTAGAACTTTCGGTCACTGTCCCAGATTCAATGGAGGCATGAACCCACTATCGAGCATAAATACTCCCTCTTGGAGTCACAAGTATCAACTTGGCCAGAGCCTCTACTAGCAACGGAGAGCATGCAAGATCATAAACAACACATATATGATAGATTGATAATCAACTTGACATAGTATTCCATATTCATCGGATCCCAACAAACACAACATGTAGCATTACAAATAGATGATCTTGATCATGATAGGCAGCTCACAAAATCTAACATGATAGCACAATGAGGAGAAGACAACCATCTAGCTACTGCTATGGACCCATAGTCCAAGGATGAACTACTCACACATCAGTCCGGAGGCAATCATGGTGATGTAGATTCCTCTGGGAGATGATTCCCCTCTCCGGCAGGGTGCCGGAGGCGATCTCCTGAATCCCCCGAGATGGGATTGGCGGCGGCGTCTCTGGAACTTTTTCCGTATCGTGGCTCTCGGTAATAGGGTTTTCGCGACGGAGAGTTTAAGTAGGCGGAAGGGCAGGGTCGGTGGAGGCGCAGGTGACAAGGTATTAACTTGTCAATGCATATGGATTGTAGGCTAGGGTTTAGTTGGAAGTAGAGGGCAAGTAGATCTCGAAGGTTTCAGCCGAAAAGTACTCGACGATTATGAAAACTAGGGTTTGTAAACAATGATTCGATGATCTCTGTGTCCCTCGACTCCCCCTTATATAGGAGGCGGAGCCGAGGGATTCGTGTAGTACAAGTTACATAGTCCGGGAAGGTTTCTAACTCATCCCGCAAGATTACAAATAACACTTCCTATTACAACTCTATCTTTCCTTAAATACATCTTGGGCTCCCGAATCTTCTTATTCTTCGGGTAGTGGGCCTTCAATAAACCCCGGGTACTATCTTCGGCAGGCCCATTTGGGATGCCTATGTCAGTAGCCCCCGAGATTTTACTTGAATCGTAGAGTCAAGGAAAATCTCCATCGTTTATTTTTATTCGACGGCTTCGACTTTTCTATATTTCTTCACATAAAATTCTATATTGTACGGGGATAATGGTAGTTGGGGCTAGTTCATCCGACGGATCAGGTACTAGTTAACTGCTCTCGTGGCAATCCGCAAAAATCTACTTCAAGATCATGTCCCTGGACATGACCTCGGGATACTGGTGTAAACTTCGACAGGCGCCGCTTAAGGTCTTACCATTCTGTTGAGTCCCAGTAAATTTATCGGGTACCTAACGCGTCCGTTAGGATTTTTCTTCGTATCTGTTGATATGGATAAAAGTAGCAGAGCGCAGTCTTCGGTGATGCCACGCCCAGCAGAACGGATCTGGGGTCTTACCTTCGCAAATTTGCGGCATTCAGAAATTGATCGCAACTCTGGCGTTCTGAGAATATATTGTCGAGTGCTTTTTCGGCTGTTAGAATGGCACATTTTATCGAGTCAAAGATGACTTATATTGCTCTCCCGATGGGAGTATATGTAGAGTTAGTTATAACTCGAAATATACTCTTTTGCTCTTCTATCTTTCTTTTTTCTCTTTCTTTCTTTCTTTTATAATTTCATCGGGCACGCGAACAGCGTTCCCGATGGGAGTAGCCCCCGAGGCTACAACCAAGGACTTGTACTTGGGTGTAGGCTCCACGCCTTATGCCGACACATTTCCTTTTTTCTCCCGGAGTTTTATAATTTCTCGGGTGCGCGAACAGCGCTCCCGATGGGAGTAGCCCCCGAGGCTATGAACAAATATTTGTATTTGGTCATAGGCTCACGCCATTTCTATTTTGTCTTTCTAGATCTTTTTCTTTTTTCCAAAGTAGCCCCCGAGCATTTGATCGAAACTTGTATTTGATCAAAGGCTCAATCATTATTTTTCCGTGTCGCCTTTTATGAAGCTCGTTGAGTCGAATTTTTCCTTCTGTCAAGATGACGTTGTTGCTGACGATAGCCACGATTGCCTGTCAAAAATTTGCAACAAGCCTTTTCTCGCCGCCATGCGGGCCCAATTAATCCACTATCTTGACACGTCGTGTAAGTGGGGGACACACGTCCTCCGCTTTTTCTGGCGCACGCACCGTAACTTCCGCGACGTTGAATTACTTTTTTACCCTTGATGCCACATGGCTATCATCTATCACACATTTTCCTTATCCAACGGCTCGTCGTTTCGCCGCACCCCTACATAAGGTCATCTTCTTCTTCCTTGAGGACTTCTGCTCACGCCGCCCTCTTTCTCTCATCTGCAAATTTCCCCTTGCAATCCACAACCTCCTGAGCTCCTCACCTCCAAGCTGCGAATCCTGCGCCATTGTTGATGCCACCTCGCCGATTGACCAGGCACAGTACGCCGGAGTCCTCCATGGCCGCCGTGGATCTTGGAGTGGCGGAGTGGGAAAGATCCAAAATTTCCACTCAAGACATCAATATGCTGAAGAAGCTGGGGATCACCAAGAAACCCAAGGCATTGTGCTTCCCCAGTGAGGAGAGCTACCCAACCCCTCCAATGGGGTACCGGGTAAGTTTTGTCGACCACCTCATCCGCGGTCTCTCCGCCCCCATTCATCCTTTTCTTCGTGGACTTCTCTTTGTCTATGGTTTGCAACTCCACCACCTCACGCCAAATTCAATCCTCCACATCTCCATTTTGATCACTTTGTGCGAGGCCTTCCTTGGCGTCCAGCCTAACTGGGCGCTATGGAAGCGCATTTTCTTCTGCCGCCGCAATGGCTCGTCCAATGTCGCCTATAATATAGGCGGCGTTGTAATTTCTGTTCGACCCACTGTCGACTACTTCGACGTCAAGCTTCCTGACTCAGTTCAAGGATGGTGCAAGAAGTGGTTGTACATTCAGGAGGAGAACCACGGATGTGCGGAAGACAACATCCCTCCTTTTGATGGCGCCGAAAAAATCTTTCGCCGCCGCTCATGGGATGCGGAAGCTACCGAAGAAGAAAAGGCGTCGACAGAAGCCTTGATGACTCGCATCCACGAGTTGCAAAATACTCGCGGCAAGGAGTTATCGGGTATCCAAATCACTGCATACTTTCTTAGGACTATGGTGCAGCCACTTCAGGCTCGCAAGCATCCTCTCTGGAAATATGCCGGCGACAAGGACGTAGATCGGCTGTCGGTGAATTTGGAGGTCAAGGATTTAGAAAGACTTGTCCGAAAAATTTCTTCTCTCAGCAAAAAAGATGTTGTCCCTTCTTCTTGTCGAGTGACGCCATTCAGCGCCGCCAATCCACTTCCCGAGGTAATCTTTGTCTATTGTCCTTGTGTTGCTTTGCTATATTTTTTGTAACTTTATTTCTGATATCGGTCCCTGTTTTTATTTTGCACAGAATCATCCAGACCTTGTCTCGCTTCCTCCTCTCCCTGAAGGTGGAGAAGTCGAAGAAAGGGCCATTGTCACTGATGACAATCAGGAAGCGCCATCTTTTGTGAATGAACCCGTGGATTCTCGAAAATCTGCGGGTTCTTCAGAAAGTACTTGCGTCGGCACAATCTCCTCCTCCCGCTGTCTCCCCGAAAGGCAAAAGGAAGAGGAATGAAGTCGAAGATTCCGGCACTTCCAAAGCCGAAGAAGTTGATCCTTCTCATCAGAAGGCGGCTTACGATCCTTATCTTGAATCCCTTGTCAGCTCGTAAGTTATTTTTATTTTTTCCTTTTTTCTGTACTCGAAATGCTTGTCTTGTCTTGCTTTTTTATGCCGTCGAATTGTAATCACAGCGATGATGAGGAAGAAATACCAACTGTTGACGTCGCTTCTCGGACGAGCACGTCACATACTTTACTTGCCTCGGATACGCTAATTGAAGGCGAAGAATCCTCGCCTCCTCAACGAGACGTCGTCACCACTACTCCGCCATCAAGCCCCCTTGCTCCTTTACCAAAAAGGACAAGGATTGAAACGATCATTGAGCCTGCCCCTCAATTGGGTAGCTCTTCTACTCTGCTCTTGGATGATGTAAGTTTTTAATTTTCTTGCCGATATCTATATTTCCTCTATTTTGCTTTTTCACGCCTTCACTCTTTCTTCATACCGATGTTTCTCTTTCTTTGTTCTTCTTTGTTAGCCCATGATCAAAGAGCTGATCCGCATCGGATCCCAATTCATTGGGTACCGTGAGTATGCCAGCAGAACCGAAGGTAATAACTTTTTTGCTGTCGTTGTTTTTGACTTCTTGCTCCTGTCATTTGTCGCAACTTTTTTTGACCTTTCTTTTTTCTTTTTTATTTCGACAGAGAAACTTGCAGAGGCCAACAAACGTGCCAACGCACTTGCTCAAAAACTGGAGCAAAGTGAAGCGGCCCGCAAGAAAGCCGAATGCTGGTCGCGCCGCCCTATGGTTTGGGCGCCTCGTGGCCCCACTTCGTATCCTCTTCGGTCTCCTGGAAGCTCCGTGGAAAAATAAGACCCTGGGCGTTTGTTTAGTCCAATTCCGAGAATATTTCCTTTTTAGGATTTCTGAAACCAAAAACAACACAAAACAGGAACTGGCGCTTCGGCATCTTGTTAATAGGTTAGTGCCGGAAAATGCGTATAAATGATGTAAAGTGTGTATAAAACATGTGAGTATTGTCATAAAACTAGCATGGAACATAAGAAATTATAGATACGTTTGAGACGTATCAATCATCCCCAAGCTTAGTTCCTACTCGCCCTCGAGTAGGTAAATGATAACAAGGATAATTTCTGAAGTGACATGCTATCATAATCTTGATCAATACTATTGTAAAGCATATGAGATGAATGAAGTGATTCGAAGTAATGGTAAAGACAATGACTAAACAACTGAATCATATAGCAAAGACTTTCATGAATAGTACTTTGAAGACAAGCATCAATAAGACTTGCATAGGAGTTAACTCATAAAGCAATAAATTCTTAGTAGAAAGTTTTAAAGCAACACAAATGAAGATATAAGTTTCAGCAGTTGCTTTCAACTTCAGCATGTATATCTCATGGATAATTGTCAACACAAAGTAATATGATGAATGCAAATAAGCAAGTATGTAGGAATAAATGCACACAGTTGACACAAGTGTTTGCTTCTAAGATAGAAAGAAGTAGGTAAACTGACTCAACATAAAGTAAAAGAATGGCCCTTCGCGAGAGGGAAGCATGGATTACTATTTTTGTGCTAGAGCTTTTCATTTTGAAAACATAGAAACAATTTTGTCAACGGTAGTAATAATTCATATGTGTTATGCATAAGACATCCTATAAGTTGCAAGCCTCATGCATAGAATACCAATAGTGTTCGCACCTTGTCCTAATTAGCTTGGATTTACATGGATTATCATTGCATAGCATATGTTTCAACCAAGTGTCACAAAGGGGTACCTCTATGCCGCTCTGTACAAAGGTCCAAGGAGATAGATCGCATTTGATTTCTCGTTTTTGATAGATCTCAACTTAGGACATCCATACCGGGACAACATAGAAAACAGATAATGGACTCCTCTTTAATGCATAAGCATTCAACAACAGATAATATTCTCATAAGAGATTGAGGATTGATGTCCAAACTGAAACTTCCACCATGATACATGGCTTTAGTTAGCGGCCCAATGTTCTTCTCTAACAATATGCATACTCAAACCATTTGATCATGATAAATCACCCTTACTTCAGACAAGACGAACATGCATAGCAATTCACATGATATTCAACAAAGGTGAAATAGTTGATGGCGTCCCCAGAAACATGGTTACCGCTCAACAAGCAACTTATAAGAAATAAGATACATAAGCTACATTCTTTACCACAATAGTTTTTAAGGATATTTTCCCATGAGCTATATATTGCAAAGACAAGGAATGAAGTTTTAAAGGTAGCACTCAAGTAATTTACTTTGGAATGGCAGAGAAATACCACGTAGTAGGTAGGTATGGTGGACACAAATGGCATAGGTTTTGGCTCAAGGATTTGGATGCACGAAAAGTATTCCCTCTCAATACAAGGCTTTGGGCTAGCAAGGTTGTTTGAAGCAAACACAAGTATGAACCGGTACAGCAAAACTTACATAAGAACATATTGCAAGCATTATAAGACTCTACACTGTCTTCCTTGTTGTTCAAACACCTTACCAGAAAATATCTAGACTTTAGAGAGACCAATCATGCAAACCAAATTTTAACAAGCTCTATGGTAGTTCTTCAATAATAGGTGCAAAGTACATGATGCAAGAGCTTAAACATGATCTATTTGAGCAAAACAATTACCAAGTATGAAATTATTCAAGACAATATACAAATTACCACATGAAGCATTTTCTGTTTCCAACCATATAACAATGAACGAAGAATTTTCAACCTTCGCCATGAACATTAAAAGTAAAGCTAAGAACACCAGTGTTCATATGAAACAGCGGAGCGTGTCTTTCTCCCACACAAAGAATGCTAGGATCCGATTTTATTCAAACACAAACAAAAATAAAAACATACAGACGCTCCAAGTAAAGCACTGATACGTCTCCGACGTATCGATAATTTCTTATGTTCCATGCTTGTTTTATGACAATACCTACATGTTTTGTTCACACTTTATGATGATTTTATGTGTTTTCCGGAACTAACCTATTGACGAGATGCCGAAGTGCCGGTTCTCGTTTTCTCGCTGTTTTTGGTTTCGTAAATCCTAGTAAGGAAATATTCTCGGAATTGGACGAAATCAACGCCCATGATCTTAAAATCCCACGAAGCTTCCAGAACACCCGAGAGCCGCCAGAGGGGAGCCCTGGGGGCCCCAGATGACAGGCTGGTGCGGCCAGGGGGTGGGCCGCGCCCCCCTACTGTGTCGTCGCCTCGTCAGCCCTCCGACTCCGCCTCTTCGCCTATTTAAAGGTCCCTGACCTAAATCTTCGAGACGGAAAAGCTACGGTACGAGAAACCTTCCAGAGCCGCCGCCATCGCGAAGCCAAGATCTGGGGGACAGGAGTCTCTGTTCCGGCACGCCGCCGGGACGGGGAAGTGCCCCCGGAAGGCTCCTCCATCGACACCACCGCCATATTCATCACCGCTGCTGTCTCCCATGAGGAGGGAGTAGTTCTCCATCGAGGCTAAGGGGCTGTACCGGTAGCTATGTGGTTAATCTCTCTCCTATGTACTTCAATACAATAATCTCATGAGCTGCCTTACATGATTGAGATTCATATGAGTTTTGTATCACTATTCATCTATGTGTTACTCTAGTGATGTTATTAAAGTAGTCTATTCCTCCTCCACGGTGTAATGGTGACAGTGTGTGCATCGTGTAGTACTTGGCGTAGGTTATGATTGTAATCTCTTGTAGATTATGAAGTTAACTATTGCTATGATAGTATTGATGTGATCTATTCCTCCTTTCATAGCGTGAAGGTGACAGTGTGCATGCTATGTTAGTACTTGGTTTAGTTGTGTTGATCTATCGTGCACTCTAAGGTTATTTAAACATGAATATCGAATATTGTGGAGCTTGTTAACTCCGGCATTGAGGGTTCGTGTAATCCTACGCAATTAGTGGTGTTCATCATCCAACAAGAGAGTGTAGAGTATAGCATTTATTTATTCTGTTATGTGATCAATGTTGAGAGTGTCCAGTAGTGAAAGTATTATCCCTAGGCCTTGTTTCCAAATACTGCAATCATCACTTGTTTACTGTTTTACTGCATCTGTACTACCTGCAATATTTCCACCATCAACCACACGCCAGTTGTAGCATCAAGTATTTTTACGGCGCCGTTACTACTGCTCATATTTATTCATGCCACCTGTATTTCACTATCTCTTCGCCGAACTAGTGCACCTATTAGGTGTGTTGGGGACGCAAGAGACTTCTTACTTTGTGGTTGCAGGGTTGCATGAGAGGGATATCTTTGACCTCTTCCTCCCTGAGTTCGATAAACCTTGGGTGATCCACTTAAGGGAAAACTTGCTGCTGTTCTACAAACCTATGCTCTTGGAGGCCCAACACTGTCTACAGGAAAAGAAGCGTGAGTAGACATCAAGCTGTTTTCTGGCGCTGTTGCCGTGGAGGAAAGGTAAAAGGTACTCACACTCCGGATCTCGGCTACTAAGCTATTTTCCGGCGCCATTGTAAGTACTCGAAGCTATTTCCTTTAGATCCTGCAATTGCATCTTTTTGTTTCTTGTTTTACACTAGTTTGGCATAATGGAAAGCAACAGTGAGGTTTTAAAATTATTTCCTGAGTTAAGACATGGATGGTTTGATGCGAAAATTAAAAAACCCATGGAACATATTAGTATGAATACTTTGAACACCCTTGTTGCTAATGATATGGAAAATTCTAAGTTGGGGAAGCTGGTTTTGATGAGCATGATCTTTTTAGTCCCCCAAGCATTGAGGAGAAAATTTTCTTTGATGATACTTTGCCTCCTATTTATGATGATTATAATGATAGTAGCCTTTTGGTGCCGCCTGTTATGGAGGATAAATTTGATTATGATTACAATATGCCTCCTATATTTGATGATGAGAATAATAATGATAGCTACTTTGTTGAATTTGCTCCCACTACAACTAATAAAATTGATTATGCTTATGTGGAGAGTAATAATTATTTTATGCATGAGACTCGTGATAAGAATGCTTTATGTGATAGTTATATTGTTGAGTTTGCTCATGATGCTACTGGTGTAGCGACCTCACCTTTAAAGGTGCCGATCTCTGTGCGTATCTGAGCTAGTCCCTGGATCAATCGCTAGCACACACAGTACAAGATGTAATACCAAGAAACAAAGGTCTTTATTACATCGTATGATCCAGAATTTACATAAATGATTACAAATTGCATAGCACAAGGCTACCATATCATCAGAGTTTCACAACGAATAAACATAGACAGCATGGAGTCCTTCGTCTTCATGTGCCACAGGCGAGCATGTCGAGGATAGACTCGTAACCCTAAACTTCGTAACTCACTCGTCTTTCAAAACATCTGCAACATGAAAAGTTACAGCCACGAATGGTCAATACTTTGAATGTATTGGCAAGATGACACTATGGTGGACTCAAATGGCAACCTAACACTTAAGTGTACATTTGGCTGGTAGAGCTCAGGTATGATTTGCATAAAGCCAGTTTTTCCCTATCTTTTATCAAAACATTTTCTTTCAATCTAATTACCAGTAACATTGGTAAAACCCCAATGTACCAAATTAACAGTAGCATTGGTAAAGCCCCAATGTACCTTCCTACCCTTGTTCACCCATTCAAATTTTATTTAAGAAATTGGGATGAGGAGATCTTCGAACATGTGCCTTGTCAGTTCACTCAAATTGTCCGTAACCGGGGACACGGCTAAGTACTTAGATTTTACACTCTCGAGAGGTTGTACACCTTTACCCACATGGCCAGGTCAATCCTTCTACCTCGATGCACATTTTGCTCAGAGGACAGGTGCAGACCGTGGCCGAGACCTTCGTGTGTAATCACCCGAACCATTCCCTAAGGGCCCCGTTCCACCTACATTATCCCTCTACCACCACCCGGCCCCTAGGATCCGGGTTCATACAACATACTTTGTCAAGCCGGAGCCATAGTAGCATGTGGTTGTACGGAAAGCTAATGAGCAAGGTTTGTCTACAATCTCTTTAAGCCCGGGTGACTTTCCGCAAGTGTGCACTAGCACCAGGGTCTTGCCCCCTGATACAGCCACCCTCTCCATAACTCCACCATTCACCCAGGTAATTCATTAAACTTAGTTGTTTTTCCTTAAATTCTATCAAAACTTTTTTCATGGCATAGCAGGTAACAACTAAATTTAATGGCGGCTAAGGGAGTCTAGGAGTGGTGTAGCTAAACTACTAGGATTTAATAGCAAGCAAAAAGCATAAACCTTAGACATGTCTACTATAAAAACACTACGGTGCAAGAATTAAAACTGGGACTTTTGGTGTGTGTCACTTGCCTTGGTGAGATGAGGAGTTGGTACACTCTTCGCAGAAACACTCGTTGCAATCAGCACAACCACAATCTACAAACAAGATTTTCACTCCATAAACACATAGCAACCTATAGTCAACCACAAATAAAATATGTATGCAATATGTGGATTAAATATGATCAACACACTTAACATGTTATCTAGTTGTCAACTATATGCATGATGTCATGGCAAAATTTTAGTGTTGAATTAATAATTAAAAACATTTCCTATCATTAGAAAAGATCTACAACACTAAACAAATACTACAAGAGAAATGTATAGGTAACATTTTTATTTTCTAATGCTACTGTACAGGGGGTTCAAATCTCTGCTAAATGCAAAAGGAATTACTTCAAAATAATTTGTAGAACTATTTATATAGCCAAAATACTCTATTTGAGTTTCTGCAAAAACTGTGTAAAAATATGATGCAAAAGTGCAATATTATGTGTCTATTGTATTCTACACGTTTTTATGAATTCATGGATATAAAGTTTGCTAAATTTGGATAAACGAAACTAAAGATATGATTTTCCGAAGTTTCTATGTTTCTCTGTCCAAAATTCGAAAATTAGAACACATATGTCAGATGGCTGATTCTGATTGGTGCATACCCCTTCATCTAAGTGATCAGATATCAGCCTTAGGATCTAGATCCTATGGTTGCAAGGAATAGGAACAAAATGAGAAAACAAATATGAAGGGGCAGCTCACGTATATGAAACAGACGAGGTCCCTCGATTGAACTCGTTCCTGAACGGAGTCGCTGCGTGGTCCTTGGCGTCCGTGATGTAGTGTACGAGCTGAAATCGACGATGAGTTTTTACGTCCGGGCTTTCTCACTAGTGCGCAGTCGCTCGCCGGTAAACTGTCCCGCCGACGTGCTCACAGACGAAGATGGCGCCGTCGCTGTGGTGCACCAAAATTCATGATACAAAGACTGAGACGTGCGCAATGAAGAAATAGGAGGTTTGGAAGAAATTAGATATCAAACCGTGGACTGAGCTCACCGAATTCGACGATATACTGCGGCCGTACCGCGGAGTTGCGAGGCAAAATTCGAGCAGCCTGGGGGCTCTCTAGGTGTGCCGTTTGGGGGGAAATGAAGAGTAGGGAATGGAGCTTAAGTAGGAAGAATCGGTGCGTCAAATGGTGGCTTAAAACGCCCGAAATCAATTGGGGAGGAAATGCACAGAAACTGAAAACGTAGCGTCGTGCGTGCATTGTCTCTTCGCTGGAACTTGAAGACGATGGTGATGTGGCAGTGGGGCCCGCTGGTGAGGAAAGAAAAGAAATGAAACGTTACGCTGCTGTTGGCCAGTTCGTTGCCTCGATTGCTTTCTCGGGCGTGCGTGTGTGCGGCCTGGCTGGGCTGGCTCATTAGAGTTGGCCTGGCCAGATTCCCGTTCCCCTTTTTTTATTTTTATTTTATTTATTTAATTAGTTTTCTGAAATAGAAACTGGGAATTAATTTGACAACCATATTTCATCAAAACTAAATCAAATCAAGTCAGAAAAATTCATATAAACTATTATTGGATTCCTTATTCAGTGAAGAATATTTTGGAACCTCTTTTAAAATATTTTGATAACTTCGAATTTGGCACACCGGCCTATATGGTTTTATTTGCATTCCTTCGGGTTTAAAGTTTCATTATAGATTTAAAGTTCAATAAAAATTTCCTAGTGAATGCAAAGATGCCATGATGCTTATGGATGCAATGCATGTATTTGAAAACTTCATTTTTGGAAAAACTTTTTAGAAAGTTTTAGTTTCTTGTCAATTTTTCAACCAAGACAAACAAACAAGCTTAGATTTTATTTTTATTTCACATTCCAAAATTTGGAGAATTTTGGGATGTGACAACTGGACATTATTATGAGAGAGGAAAATATGGTTGTAGAAATTTTCATGTTACTAAAACACCTTCTATATGCTAAAAATCTTGAAGTTGAGCTTGTCTAGTTTTCCTATGCTTATTGCATTATGCCTACATGACTTGTTTGTTTACAAGATTCCTTTTCATAGGAAGCATGTTAGGCTTAAAGTTGTTTTGAATTTGCTTCTTGATGCTCAATTTTGCTTCAAATACTATTTCTTGCGAGTGCATCATTAAAACTGCTGAGCCCATCTTAATAGCTATAAAGAATGAACTTCTTGGGAGATAACCCATGTGTTTTTTACTACAGTAATTTTGTTTTATATTTGTGTCTTGAAAGTTATTACTACTGTAGCAACCTCTCCTTATCTTTATTTTATTGCATTGTTGTGCCAAGTAAAGTCTTTGATAGCAAGGTTGATACTAGATTTGGATTATCGCTAGAAACAGATTACGTCCGTCACTAATTTGGGCAGTGTTCTCTCGTAGGTAACTCAGAAAAATCTACCAATTTTTGTGTGTGATCCTCGGATATGTACGCAACTTTCATTCAATTTGAGCATTTTCATTTGAGCAAGTCTGGTGCCTCTTTAAAATTCTTCTTTACGGACTGTTCTGTTTTGACAGATTCTGCCTTTTATTTCGCATTGCCTCTTTTGCTATGTGGGATGGATTTCTTTGTTCCATAAACTTCCAGTAGCTTTAGGCAATGTCCAGAAGTGTTAGGAATGATTGTGTCACCTATGAACATGTGAGTTTTTGATTATGCACTAACCCTCTAATGAGTTGTTTTGAGTTTTATGTGGAGGAAGTTTTCAAGGGTCAAGAGAGGAGGATGATACAATATGATCAAGGAGAGTGAAAGCTCTAAGCTTGGGGATGCCCCCGTGGTTCATCCCTGGATATTTCAAGAAGACTCAAGCATCTAAACTTGGGAATGCCCCAGGCATCCCCTTCTTCATCAACAAATTATCAGGTTCCTCCCTTGAAACTATATTTTTATTCGGTCACATCCTATGTACTTTACTTGGAGCGTCTGTTTTTTTTATTTTTGTTTTTGTTTGAATAAATGCTTGTGTGGGAGAGAGACACGCTCCGCTGGTTCATATGAACACATGTGTTCTTAGCTTTTAATGTTCATGGCGAAGGTTGAAACTGGTTCGTTCATTGTTATATAGTTGGAAACGGAAAATGCTACATGTAGTAATTGGTATGATGTCTTGAATAACTTGATACTTGGAAATTGTTGTGCTCATGATTAAGCTCTTGCATCATATACTTTGCACCTATTAGTGAAGAAATACATAGAGCTTGCTAAAATTTGGTTTGCATAATTGGTCTCTCTAAGGTCTAGATAATTTCTAGTAAGGGTCGAACAACAATGAAGACGGTGTGGAGTTTTATAATGCTTACAATATGTCTTTTATGTGAGTTTTGCTGCACCGGTTCATACTTGTGTTTGCTTTACACAACCTTGCTAGCCTAAACCTTGTATCGAGAGGGAATACTTCTCATGCATCCAAAATCCTTGAGCCAAACACTATGCCATTTGTGTCCACCATACCTACCTACTACATGGTATTTCTCCGCCATTCCAAAGTAAATTGCTTGAGTGCTACCTTTAAAATTTCTATTCTTTATCTTTGCAATATATAGCTCATGGGACAAATAGCCTAGAAACTATTGTGGTATTGAATATGTACTTATGCACTTTATCTCTTATTAAGTTGCTTGTTGTGCGATAACCATGTTCCTGGGGACGCCATCAACGCTTTGTTGAATATCATGTGAGTTGCTATGCATGTCCGTCTTGTCTGAAGTAAGGGCGATTTACCATGAGTTGAATGGTTAGAGCATGCATAATGTTAGAGAAGAACATTGGGCCGCTAACTAAAGCCATGATTCATGGTGGAAGTTTCAGTTTTGGACAAATATCCTCAATCTCATATGAGAATATTAATTGTTGCTAAATGCTTATGCATTAAAGAGGAGTCCATTATCTCGTTGTCTATGTTGTCCCGGTATGGATGTCTAAGTTGAGAATAATCAAAAGCGAGAAATCCAATGCGAGCTTTCTCCTTAGACCTTTGTACAGAGCGGCATAGAGGTACCCCTTTGTGATACTTGGTTAAAACATATGTATTGCGATGATAATCCAGGTAATCCGAGCTAATTAGGACAAGGTGCGGGCACTATTGGTATACTATGCATGAGGCTTGCAACTTGTAAGATATAATTTACATGATACATATGCTTTATTACTACCATTGACAAAATTGTTTCTTGTTTTCAAAACCAAAGCTCTAGCACAAATATAGCAATGCTTCCCTCTGTGAAGGGCCTTTCTTTTACTTTATGTTGAGTCAGTTTACCTACTTTCTTCCATCTTAGAAGCAAACACTTGTGTCAACTGTGCATTGATTCTTACATACTTGCGTATTTGCATTCATTATATTACTTTGCATTGACAATATCCATGAGATGTACATGTTACAAGTTGAAAGCAACCGCTGAAACTTGATCTTCCTTTGTGTTGCTTCAATGCCTTTACTTTGAAAATATTGCTTTATGAGTTAACTCTTATGCAAGACTTATTGATGCTTGTATTGAAAGTACTATTCATGAAAAGTCTTTGCTATATGATTCAGTTGTTTAATCATTGTCTTTATCATTGCTTTGAATCGCTGCATTCATCTCATATGCTTTACAATAGTATGATTAAGATCATGTTGGTAGCATGTCACTTCAGAAATTATCTTTGTTATCGTTTACCTACTCGAGGACGAGTAGGAACTAAGCTTGGGGATGCTGATACGTCTCCGACGTATCGATAATTTCTTATGTTCCATGCTTGTTTTATGACAATACCTACATGTTTTGTTCACACTTTATGATGATTTTATGTGTTTTCCGGAACTAACCTATTGACGAGATGCCGAAGTGCCGGCTCTGTTTTCTCGCTGTTTTTGGTTTCGAAATCCTAGTAAGGAAATATTCTCGGAATTGGACGAAATCAACGCTCAGGATCTTAAAATCCCACGAAGCTTCCAGAACACCCGAGAGCCGCCAGAGGGGAGCCCTGGGGGCCCCAGATGACAGGCTGGCGCGGCCAGGGGGTAGGCCGCGCCCCCTACTGTGTCGTCGCCTCGTCAGCCCTCCGACTCCGCCTCTTCGCCTATTTAAAGGTCCCTGACCTAAATCTTCGAGACGGAAAAGCTACGGTACGAGAAACCTTCCAGAGCCGCCGCCATCGCGAAGCCAAGATCTGGGGGACAGGAGTCTCTATTCCGGCACGCCGCCGGGATGGGGAAGTGCCCCCGGAAGGCTCCTCCATCGACACCACCGCCATATTCATCACCGCTGCTGTCTCCCATGAGGAGGGAGTAGTTCTCCATCGAGGCTAAGGGGCTGTACCGGTAGCTATGTGGTTAATCTCTCTCCTATGTACTTCAATACAATAATCTCATGAGCTGCCTTACATGATTGAGATTCATATGAGTTTTGTATCACTATTCATCTATGTGTTACTCTAGTGATGTTATTAAAGTAGTCTATTCCTCCTCCACGGTGTAATGGTGACGAGTGTGTGCATCGTGTAGTACTTGGCGTAGGTTATGATTGTAATCTCTTGTAGATTATGAAGTTAACTATTGCTATGATAGTATTGATGTGATCTATTCCTCCTTTCATAGTGTGAAGGTGACGAGTGTGCATGCTATGTTAGTACTTGGTTTAGTTGTGTTGATCTATCGTGCACTCTAAGGTTATTTAAACATGAATATCGAATATTGTGGAGCTTGTTAACTCCGGCATTGAGGGTTCGTGTAATCCTACGCAATTAGTGGTGTTCATCATCCAACAAGAGAGTGTAGAGTATAGCATTTATTTATTCTGTTATGTGATCAATGTTGAGAGTGTCCAGTAGTGAAAGTATTATCCCTAGGCCTTGTTTCCAAATACTGCAATCATCACTTGTTTACTGTTTTACTGCATCTCTACTACCTGCAATATTTCCACCATCAACCACACGCCAGTTGTAGCATCAAGTATTTTCTGGCGCCGTTACTACTGCTCATATTTATTCATACCACCTGTATTTCACTATCTCTTCGCCGAACTAGTGCACCTATTAGGTGTGTTGGGGACACAAGAGACTTCTTGCTTTGTGGTTGCGAGGTTGCATGAGAGGGATATCTTTGACCTCTTCCTCCCTGAGTTCGATAAACCTTGGGTGATCCACTTAAGGGAAAACTTGCTGCTGTTCTACAAACCTCTGCTCTTGGAGGCCCAACACTGTCTACAGGAAAAGAAGCGTGAGTAGACATCAAGCACATAAGATGTGACGGAATAAAAATATAGTTTCACTAGAGGTGACCTGATAATTTGTCGATGAAGAAGGGGATGCCTTGGGCATCCCCAAGCTTAGATGCTTGAGTCTTCTTGAAATATGCAGGGATGAACCACGGGGGCATCCCCAAGCTTAGACTTTTCACTCTTCTTGATCATATTGTATAATCCTCCTCTCTTGATCCTTGAAAACTTCCTCCACACCAAACTCAAAACAAACTCATTAGAGGGTTAGTGCATAATCAAAAATTCACATATTCAGAGGTGACATAATCATTCTTAACACTTCTGTACATTGCACAAAGCTACTGGAAGTTAATGGAACAAAGAAATCCATCCAACATAGCAAAACAGGCGATGTGAATTAAAAGGCAGAATCTGTCAAAACAGAACAGTGCGTAAAGACGAATTTTTTGGAGGCACTTAACTTGCTCAGATGAAAAAGCTCAAATTGAATGAAAGTTGCGTACATATTTGAGGATCACTCACGTAAATTGGCAGATTTTTCTGAGTCACCTACAGAGGGGGCGACTCAAATTCGTGACAGAAAGAAATCTGTTTCTGCGCAGTAATCCAAATCTAGTATCAACCTTACTATCAAAGATTTTACTTGGCACAACAATGTAATAAAATAAAGATAAGGAGAGGTTGCTACAGTAGTAACAACTTCCAAGACTCAAATATAAAACAAAAGTGCAGAAGTAAAATAATGGGTTATCTCCCATAAGCGCTTTTCTTTAACGCCTTCGCCTAGGCGCGAAAGTGTAAATCAAGTATTATCAAGAGATGAAGCATCAACATCATAATTTGTTCTAATAATAGAATCATAAGGTAACTTCATTCTCTTCCTAGGGAAGTGTTCCATACCTTTCTTGAGAGGAAATTGATACTTAATATTCCCTTCCTTCATATCAATAATAGCACCAACAGTTCGAAGAAATGGTCTTCCCAAAATAATGGGACAAGATGCATTGCATTCAATATCCAAGACAACAAAATCAACGGGGGCAAGGTTATTGTTAACCGTAATGCGAACATTATCAATCCTCCCCAAAGGTTTCTTTGTAGAATTATCAGCGAGATTAACATCCAAATAACAATTTTTCAATGGTGGCAAGTCAAGCATATCATAGAGTTTCTTAGGCATAACAGAAATACTTGCACCAAGCTCACATAAAGCATTACAGTCAAAATCATTGACCTTCATCTTAATGATGGGCTCCCAACCATCTTCTAACTTCCTAGGAATAGAAGTTTCAAGTTTTAGTTTCTCTTCTCTAGCTTAAATGAGAACATTTGTAATATGTTTTGTAAAGGCCAAATTTATAGCACTAGCATTGGGACTTCTAGCAAGTTTTTGTAAGAACTTAATAACTTCAGAGATATGACAATCATCAAAATCTAAACCATTATGATCTAAAGCAATGGGATCATTGTCCCCAATGTTCTGAAAAATTTCAGCAGTTTTATCACAAGTAGTTTCAGCAGTTTTAGCAGTTTCAGGCAGTTTTGCACGCTTTGCATTAGGAGTACAAACATTGATAACACCAATTATTTTACCATTGATAGTAGGAAGTTTAGCAACATGTGAAGCATCAACATTACTAGTGGTGGTAATAGTCCAAACTTTAGCTACATTATTCTCTTTAGCAAATTTTTCTTCTCTTTCCCACCTAGCATGCAATTCAGCCATCAATCTAATATTTTCATTAATTCAAACTTGGATAGCGTTTGCTGTAGTAAAATTTTTGTTATCATTATCCTCAGGTTTAGCAGCCATTTTATTAATTAAAGAATATTGTGACTCAAACATGTATGAGATTCGGTTTTCAGCATTTGAAAGCTTAGTTTGCAAACCAGAAATCTCCATATTCAAATTTCCAAGTTGATTTCCTATATTTTTCAACAAGGCAGATTGTTCATTCATAGTTTTAGTAAACAATTGATTTTGCTCATATTGTGATTGCATAAAGCTCTTAATAGCTCTTTCAATTTCTAGCATCTTTTCCTCATTAGGCAAAACAGATCTACCATAAGAATTACCATAAGGATTACCACTATCAAGATATGGCCTATAGTTGTTACCAGAATTATTCCTATAAGCATTGTTGTTGAAATTATTATTTTTAATTAAGTTCACATCAACGTGCTCTTCTTGAGCAACCAATGAAGCTAAATGAACATTATTAGGATCAACATTAGATCTACCATTAACAAGCATAGACATAATATCATCAATCTTATCACTCGAGGAAGAGGTTTCTTCAACGAAATTTACCTTCTTACCTTGTGGAGTCCTTTCCGTGTGCCATTCAAAGTAGTTGATCATCATATTATCAAGAAGCTTTGTTGCGGCTCCCAAGGTGATGGACATAAAAGTACCTCCAGCAGCTGAATCCAATATGTTCCGCAAAGAAAAATTCAGTCATGCATGCTTAGAATTTTCCATATCATTAGCAACAATGGTGTTCAAAGTATTCATACTAATAACATTGCCATTAGCATGCAAATAAGGTTCCACAGGTTTTTCAATTTTTGCAACACACCATTTATGTCTTAACTCAGGAAATAGATTAAAAAGCTCACAGCTGTTTTCCATTATGCCTTACTAGTGTTTAACAAGAAACAAAAAATATGCAATTGCAGGATCTAAAGGAAATAGCTTCGAGCACTCACCCAGAAAATAGCTTAGTTGCCGAGATCCGGAGTGTGAGTACCTTTTACCTTTCCTCCCCGGCAACTGCGCCAGAAAATAGCTTGATGTCTACTCACGCTTCTTTTCCTGTAGACAGTGTTGGGCCTCCAAGAGCAGAGGTTTGTAGAACAGCAGCAAGTTTTCCCTTAAGTGGATCACCCAAGGTTTATCGAACTCAGGGAGAAAGAGGTCAAAGATATCCCTCTCAAGCAACCCTGCAACCACAATACAAGAATTCTCTTGTGTCCCCAACACACCCAATACACTTGTCAGATGTATAGGTGCACTAGTTCGGCGAAGAGATAGTGAAATACAGGTGGTATGAATGAATATGAGCAGTAGTAACGGCGCCAGAAAATAGCTTACTGGCTACAAGCGGCGTGCGATTGATGGTGGTAATATTGCGAGAAGTACGGATGCGGTAGAACAGTAAACAAGCGATGATTTCAGTATTTGGAAAAAAGGCCTAGGGATCATACTTTCACTAGTGGACACTCTCAACATTGATCACATAATAAAACCACTCTACACTCTATTGTTGGATGATGAACACCACTAATTGTGTAGGGCTACAAGAGCACCTCAATGCCGGAGTTAACAAGCTCCACAACATTCGATATTCATATTTAAATAACCTTAGAGTGCATGATAGATCAACACAACTATACCAAGTACTAACATAGCATGCACACTGTCACCATCATACTATGAAAGGAGGAATAGATCACATCAATACCATCATGGTAATAGTTAACTTTATAATCTACAAGAGATCACAATCATAAACTACGCCAAGTACTACATGATGCACACACTGTCACCATTACATCATGAAGGAGGAATAGAGTACTTTAATAACATCACTAGAGTAGCACATAGAGTAATAGTGATACAAAGCTCATATGAATCTCAATCATGTAAGGCAGCTCATGAGATCATTGTATTGAAGTACATGGAAGAGAGATTAACCACATAGCTACCAGTACAGCCCCTTAGCCTCGAGGGATAACTACTCCCTCCTCATGGGAGACAGCAGCGGTGATGAAGATGGCGGTGGTGTTGATGGAGATGCCTTCCGGGGGCACTTCCCCGTCCCGGCGGCGTGCCAGAACAGAGACTTCTGTCCCCCAGATCTTGGCTTCGCAATGGCGGCGGCTCTGGAAGGTTTTCTCGGGTTTCGTCAATCGGTGTCGAAGATTTAGGTCAGGAGGCAACTTATAGGCGAAGAGGCGGAGTCGGAGGGGCAGCGGGGCAGCCACACAGTAGGGGGGCGCGCCCCCCCTGGGCCGCGCCGCCCACATGTGTGGGGCCCCTAGGGCTCCTGTCTGGTCCCCCTTTGACTTTCTGGAAGGTTCCGGGAAAAATAAGATGTTGGGCATTGATTTCGTCCGATTCCGAGAATATTTCCTTTCTAGGATTTCTGAAACCAAAAACAGCAGAAAACAGACAATCGGCACTTCGGCATCTCGTCAATAGGTTAGTTCCGGAAAACGCATAAAATCATCATAAAGTGTGAACAAAACATGGAGGTATTGTCATAAAACAAGCATGGAACATCGGAAATTATAGATACGTTGGAGACGTATCAGCATCCCCAAGCTTAGTTCCTACTCGTCCTCGAGTAGGTAAACGATAAAAGATAATTTATGAAGTGACATGCTACCTACATAATCTTAATCATACTATTGTAAAGCATATGAGATGAATGCAGCGATTCAAAGCAATGGTAAAGACAATGATTAAACAACTGAATCATATAGCAAAGACTTTTCATGAATAGTACTTTCAAGACAAGCATCAATAAGTCTTTCATAAGAGTTAACTCATAAAGCAATAGATTCTAAATAAAGGCATTGAAGCAACACAAAGGAAGATTAAGTTTCAGCGGTTGCTTTCAACTTGTAACATGTATATCTCATGGATAGTTGTCAATGCAAAGTAATATAATAAGTGCAATATGCAAGTATGTAGGAATCAATGCACAGTTAACTCAAGTGTTTGCTTCTAAGACAGAAAGAAACGGGTAAACTGACTCAACATAAGAGTAGAAGAATGGCCCTTCGCAGAGGTAAGCATTGATTGCTATGTTTGTGCTAGAGCTTTTATTTTGAAAACAAGAAACAATTTTGTCAACGGTAGTAATAAAGCATATGTATTATGTAAATTATATCCTACAAGTTGCAAGCCTCATGCATAGATTACCAATAGTGCCCGCACCTTGTCCTAATTAGCTCGGATTACCTGGATTATCATTGCAATACATATGTTTTAACCAAGTATCACAAAGGGGTACCTCTATGCCGCCTGTACAAAGGTCTAAGGAGAAAGCTCGCATTGGATTTCTCGCTTTTGATTATTCTCAACTTAGACATCCATACCGGGACAACATAGACAACAGATAATGGACTCCTCTTTAATGCATAAGCATTCGAGCAACAAATAATATTCTCATAAGAGATTGAGGATTGTTGTCCAAAACTGAAACTTCCACCATGGATCATGGCTTTAGTTAGCGGCCCAATGTTCTTCTCTAACAATATGCATGCTCTAACCATTCAACTCATGGTAAATCGCCCTTACTTCGGACAAGACGAACATGCATAGCAACTCACATGATATTCAACAAAGTGTTGATGGCGTCCCCAGGAACATGGTTATCGCTCAACAAGCAACTTAATAAGAAATAAGATACATAAGTACATATTCAATACCACAATAGTTTTTAGGCCATTTGTCCCATGAGCTATATATTGCAAAGACAAAGAATGGAAATTTAAAGGTAGCACTCAAGCAATTTACTTTGGAATGGCGGAGAAATACCATGTAGTAGGTAGGTATGGTGGACACAAGTGGCATAGTGTTTGGCTCAAGGATTTGGATGCACGAGAAGTATTCCCTCTCAATACAAGGCTTAGGGTAGCAAGGTTAATTGAAACAAACACAAGTATGAACCGGTACAGCAAAACTCACATAAGAACATATTACAAGCATTATAAGACTCTACACTGTCTTCCTTGTTGTTCAAACCCTTACTAGAAAATATCTAGACCTTAGAGAGACCAATCATGCAAACCAAATTTTAGCAAGCTCTATGTATTTCTTCACTAATAGGTGCAAAGTATATGATGCAAGAGCTTAATCATGAGCACAACAATTGCCAAGTATCAAATTATTCAAGACATTATACCATTTACCACATGTAGCATTTCCTGTTTCCAACCATATAACAATTAACGAAGCAGTTTCAACCTTCGCCATGAACATTAAAAGCTAAGAACACATGTGTTCATATGAACCAGCGGAGCGTGTCTCTCTCCCACACAAGCATTTATTCAGAGAATAACAAAACGAAAATAAAAGCACACAGACGCTCCAAGTAAAGTACATAAGATATGATGAAATAAAAAATATAGTTTCACTAGAGGAACCTGATAATGTTGTCGATGAAGAAGGGGATGCCTTGGGCATCCCCAAACTTAGATGCTTGAGTCTTCTTAAAATATGCAGGGATGAACCACGGGGGCATCCCCAAGCTTAGACTTTTCACTCTTCTTAATCATATTATATCATCCTCCTCTCTTGACCCTTGAAAACTTCCTCCACACCAAACTCAAAACAAACTCATTAGAGGGTTAGTGCATAATCAAAAATTCACATGTTCAGAGGTGACACAATCATTCTTAACACTTCTAGACATTGCACAAAGCTACTGGAAGTTAATGGAACAAAAAATCCATCCCACATAGCAAAAAAGCAATGCGAAATAAAAGGCAGAATCTGTCAAAACAGAACAGTCCGTAAAGACGAATTTTTTAGAGGCACTGTACTTGCTCAGATGAAAATGCTCAAATTGAATGAAAGTTGCGTACATATCTGAGGATCACTCACGTAAATTGGCAGATTTTTCTGAGTTACCTACAGAGAACACTGCCCAAATTCGTGACGGACGAAATCTGTTTACGTGCGATAATCCAAATCTAGTATGAACCTTGCCATCAAAGACTTTACTTGGCACAACAATGCAATAAAATAAAGATAAGGAGAGGTTGCTACAGTAGTAACAACTTCCAAGACTCAAATATAAAACAAAATTACTGTAGTAAAATAAACACATGGGTTATCTCCCAGGAAGTGCTTTCTTTATAGCCATTAAGATGGGCTCAGCTATTTAAATGATGCACTCATAAAGATGAGAGTTGAAGCAAAAGAGAGCATCAAGAAGCAAATTCAAAACAAATTTAAGCCTAACATGCTTCCTATAAAAAGGAATCTTGTAAAGAAACAAGTCATGTAGGCATAATGCAATAAGCATAGGAAAACTAGACAAGTGCAACTTCAAGATTTTCAGCAAAAAGAGAGGTGTTTTAGTAACATGAAAATTTCTACAACCATATTTTCCTCTCTCATAATTACTTTCATAGTGTCATGCGCAAACTCAACAATATAACTATCAAATGAAACATTCTTATCGTGCGTCTCATGCATAAAATTATTACTACTCCCAACATAAGCATAATCAGTTTTATTAGTAGTGGGAGCAAACTCAACAAAGTAGCTATCATTATTATTCTCATCATCAAATATAGGAGGCATATTGTAATCATAATTAAATTTACTCTCCATAGTAGGTGGCACCAAAAGACCACTATCATTATAATCATCATAAATAGGAGGCAAAGTATCATCAAAGAAAATTTTCTCCTCAATGCTTGGGGGACTAAAAATATCATGCTCATCAAAACCAGCTTCCCCAAGCTTAGAATTTTCAATATCATTAGCAACAATGGTGTTCAAAGTATTCATACTAATAACATTGCCATTAGCATGCAAATAAGGTTCCATAGGTTTTTCAATTTTTGCAACACACCATTTATGTCTTAACTCAGGAAATAGATTAAAAAGCTCACAGCTGTTTTCCATTATGCCTTACTAGTGTTTAACAAGAAACAAAAATATGCAATTGCAGGATCTAAAGGAAATAGCTTCGAGCACTCACCCAGAAAATAGCTTAGTTGCCGAGATCCGGAGTGTGAGTACCTTTTACCTTTCCTCCCCGGCAACGGCGCCAGAAAATAGCTTGATGTCTACTCACGCGGCCTCCAAGAGCAGAGGTTTGTAGAACAGCAGCAAGTTTTCCCGTAAGTGGATCACCCAAGGTTTATCGAACTCAGGGAGAAAGAGGTCAAAGATATCCCTCTCAAGCAACCCTGCAACCACAATACAAGAAGTCTCGTGTGTCCCCAACACACCCAATACACTTGTCAAATGTATAGGTGCACTAGTTCGGCGAAGAGATAGTGAAATACATGTGGTATGAATGAATATGAGCAGTAGTAACGGCGCCAGAAAATAGCTTGCTGGCTACGACTGGCGTGCACTTGATGGTGGTAATATTGCAGGAAGTACAGATGCAGTAGAACAGTAAACAAGCGATGATTTCAGTATTTGGAAACAAGGCCTAGGGATCATACTTTCACTAGTGGACACTCTCAACATTGATCACATAATAAAACCACTCTACACTCTATTGTTGGATGATGAACACCACTAATTGTGCAGGGCTACAAGAGCACCTCAATGCCGGAGTTAACAAGCTCCACAACATTCGATATTCATATTTAAATAACCTTAGAGTGCATGATAGATCAACACAACTATACCAAGTACTAACATAGCATGCACA
Source organism: Lolium rigidum (assembly GCF_022539505.1). NCBI lineage: Eukaryota > Viridiplantae > Streptophyta > Magnoliopsida > Poales > Poaceae > Lolium > Lolium rigidum. Next base: position 314,319,854 of record NC_061508.1, on the reverse strand, counting down.
CTTGTCACCATCATACTATGAAAGGAGGAATAGATCACATCAATACCATCATAGTAATAGTTAACTTCATAATCTACAAGAGATCACAATCATAAACTACGCCAAGTACTACATGATGCACACACTGTCACTATTACATCATGAAGGAGGAATAGAGTACTTTAATAACATCACTAGAGTAGCACATAGAGTAATAGTGATACAAAGCTCATATGAATCTCAATCATGTAAGGCAGCTCATGAGATCATTGTATTGAAGTACATGGAAGAGAGATTAACCACATAGCTACCGGTACAGCCCCTTAGCCTCGAGGGAGAACTACTCCCTCCTCATGGGAGACAGCAGCGGTGATGAAGATGGCGGTGGTGTTGATGGAGATGCCTTCCGAGGGCACTTCCCCGTCCCGGCGGCGTGCCGGAACAGAGACTTTTGTCCCCCAGATCTTGGCTTCGCGATGGCGGTGGCTCTGGAAGGTTTTCTCGGGTTTCGTCAATCGGTGTCGAAGATTTAGGTCAGGAGGCAACTTATAGGCGAAGAGGCGGAGTCGGAGGGGCTGCGGGGCAGCCACACAGTAGGGGGGCGCGCCCCCCCGGGCCGCGCCGCCCACACGTGTGGGGCCCCCACGGCTCCCTGATGTCTACGGGAGCTTCTATTCTTGTAGACAGTGTTGGGCCTCCAAGAGTAGAGGTTTGTAGAACAGCAGCAAGTTTCCCTTAAGTGGATCACCCAAGGTTTATCGAACTCAGGGAGGAAGAGGTCAAAGATATCCCTCTCATGCAACCCTGCAACCACAAAGCAAGAAGTCTCTTGTGTCCCCAACACACCTAATAGGTGCACTAGTTCGGCGAAGAGATAGTGAAATACAAGTGGTATGAATAAGTATGAGCAGTAGCAACGGCACCAGAAAAGTGCTTTGCCCAGGACAGTAAACAAGCAGTAGTAACGTAGTAAAACAGTAAACAAGCAGCGATAGCAGTATTTAGGAACAAGGCCTAGGGATCATACTTTCACTAGTGGACACTCTCAACTTTGATCACATAACAGAATAGATAAATGCATACTCTACACTCTCTTGTTGGATGATGAACACCATTGCGTAGGATTACACGAACCCTCAATGCCGGAGTTAACAAGCTCCACAATATTCGATATTCATATTTAAATAACCTTAGAGTGCAAGATAGATCAACACAACCAAACCAAGTACTAACATAGCATGCGCACTACTACCATCACACTATGAAAGGAGGAATAGATCACATCAATACCATCATAGTGATAGTTAACTTCATAATCCACAAGAGATCACAATCATAAACTACGCCAAGTACTACATGATGCACACACTGTCCACATTACATCATGCAGGAGGAATAGAGTACTTTAATAACATCACTAGAGTAGCACATAGATGAATTGTGATACAAAACTCATATGAACCTCAATCATGTAAAGCAGCTCATGAGATCATTGTATTGAAGTACATAGGAGAGAGATTAACCACATAGCTACCGGTACAGCCCCGAGCCTCGATGGAGAACTACTCCCTCCTCATGGGAGACAGCAGCGGTGATGAAGATGGCGGTGGAGATGGCAGCGGTATCGATGGGGAAGCCTTCCGGGGGCACTTCCCCGTCCCGGCGGCGTGCCGGAACAGAGACTCCTGTCCCCCAGATCTTGGCTTCGCGATGGCGGCGGCTCTGGATGGTTTCTCGTACCGTGGCTTTTTCCGTATCGAAGTTTTAGGTCGAGGGGGCTTAAATAGGCGAAGAGGCGGCGTCAGAAGGTCAACGAGGCGACGACACCATAAGGCGGCGCGGCCAGTGCCTGGGCCGCGCCGGGCCTATCATCTGGGGCCCCTGTGGCCCCCCTCTGGTCCCTCTCGTGTGTTCTGGATGCTTCCGGGGATTCTAAGATCTTCGGCGTTGATTTCGTCCGATTCCGAGAATATTTCCTTACTAGGATTTCTGAAACCAAAAATAGCAGAAAACAGCAACTGGCCCTTCGGCATCTCGTCAATAGGTTAGTTCCGGAAAACGCATAAAAACGATATAAAGTGTGCATAAAACATGTAGATATCATCAATAATGTGGCATGGAACATAAGAAATTATCGATACGTCGGAGACGTATCAGCATCCCCAAGCCTAGTTTCTACTCGTCCCGAGCAGGTAAACGATAACAAAGATAATTTCTGGAGTGACATGCCATCATAACCTTGATCATACTATTGTAAGCATATGTAATGAATGCAGCGATCAAAACAATGGTAAATGACATGAGTAAACAAATGAATCATAAAGCAAAGACTTTTCATGAATAGTACTTTCAAGACAAGCATCAATAAGTCTTGCATAAGAGTTGACTCATAAAGCAATAAATTCATAGTAAAGACATTGAAGCAACACAATGGAAGATTAAGTTTCAGCGGTTGCTTTCAACTTGTAACATGTATATCTCATGGATAGCTGTCAATGCATAGTAATATAATAGGTGCAATATGCAAGTATGTAGGAATCAATGCACAGTTCACACAAGTGTTTGCTTCTTGAGATGGAGAGAGATAGGTGAACTGACTCAACAATAAAAGTAAAAGAAAGGTCCTTCAAAGAGGAAAGCATCGATTGCTATATTTGTGCTAGAGCTTTGGTTTTGAAAACATATTGATGGCGTGTAACTCACACGTTCGTTGGGAACCCCAAGAGGAAGGTATGATGCGCACAGCAGCAAGTTTTCCCTCAGAGAGAAACCAAGGTTTATCGAACCAGGAGGAGCCAAGAAGCACGTTGAAGGTTGATGGCGGCGGGATGTAGTGCGGCGCAACACCGGGGATTCCGGCGCCAACGTGGAACCTGCACAACACAACCAAAGTACTTTGCCCCAACGAAACGAGTGAGGTTGTCAATCTCACCGGCTTGCTGTAACAAAGGATTAACCGTATTGTGTGGAAGATGATTGTTTGCGAGAAAACAAGTAAAACGAGTATTGCAATGAGATTGTATTTCAAGTAAAGAGAATTGGACCGGGGTCCACAGTTCACTAGAGGTGTCTCTCCCATAAGATAAACGGTATGTTGGGTGAACAAATTACGGTTGGGCAATTGACAAATAAAGAGGGCATGACCATGCACATACATATCATGATGAGTATAGTGAGATTTAATTGGGCATTACGACAAAGTACATAGACCGCCATCCAACTGCATCTATGCCTAAAAAGTCCACCTTCAGAGTTATCATCCGAACCCCTCCAGTATTAAGTTGCAAAGCAACAGACAATTGCATTAAGTATGGTGCGTAATGTAATCAACAACTACATCCTTAGACATAGCATCAATGTTTTATCCCTAGTGGCAACAAGCACAACACAACCTTAGAACTTTTCGTCACTCGTCCCGGTGTCAATGCAGGCATGAACCCACTATCGAGCATAAATACTCCCTCTTGGAGTTACAAGCATCTACTTGGCCGGAGCATCTACTAGTAACGGAGAGCATGCAAGATCATAAACAACACATAGATATAACTTTGATAATCAACATAACAAGTATTCTCTATTCATCGGATCCCAACAAACGCAACATATAGAATTACGGATAGATGATCTTGATCATGTTAGGCAGCTCACAAGATCCGACAATGAAGCACAATGGGGAGAAGACAACCATCTAGCTACTGCTATGGACCCATAGTCCAGGGGTAGACTACTCACACATCACTCCGGAGGCGACCATGGCGGCGTAGAGTCCTCCGGGAGATGATTCCCCTCTCCGGCAGGGTGCCGGAGGTGATCTCCTGGATCCCCCGAGATGGGATCGGCGTTGGCGGCGTCTCTGGAAGGTTTTCCGTATCGTGGCTCTCGGTACTGGGGGTTTCGTCACGGAGGCTTTAAGTAGGCGGAAGGGCAAGTCAGGGGGGGGCACAGGGGCCCCACACCATAGGCCGGCGCGGCCAGGGGGGGGGGGCGCCGCCCTAGGGTTTGGGCACCCTGTGGCCCCACTTCGTTTCGTCTTCGGACTTCTGGAAGCTTCGTGGAAAAATAGGCCCCTGGGCGTTGATTTCATCCAATTCCGAGAATATTTCCTTACTAGGATTTCTGAAACCAAAAACAAGCAGAAAACAAGAATCGGCACTTCGGCATCTTGTTAATAGGTTAGTTCCGGAAAATGCACGAATATGACATAAAGTGTGCATAAAACATGTAGATAACATCAATAATGTGGCATGGAACATAAGAAATTATCGATACGTCGGAGACGTATCAGCATCCCCAAGCTTAGTTTCGCTCGTCCCGAGCGGGTAAAACGATAACACGGATAATTTCTGGAGTGACATGCCATCATAATCTTGATCATACTATTTGTAAAGCATATGTAGTGAATGCAGCGATCAAAACAATGTATATGACATGAGTAAACAAGTGAATCATAAAGCAAAGACTTTTCATGAATAGCACTTCAAGACAAGCATCAATAAGTCTCGCATAAGAGTTAACTCATAAAGCAATAATTCAAAGTAAAGGCATTGAAGCAACACAAAAGAAGATTAAGTTTCAGCGGTTGCTTTCAACTTGTAACATGTATATCTCATGGATATTGTCAACATAGAGTAATATAATAAGTGCAATAAGCAAGTATGTAGGAATCAATGCACAGTTCACACAAGTGTTTGCTTCTTGAGGTGGAGAGAAATAGGTGAACTGACTCAACATTGAAAGTAAAAGAATTGTCCTCCATAGAGGAAAAGCATCGATTGCTATATTTGTGCTAGAGCTTTGATTTTGAAAACATGAAACAATTTTGTCAACGGTAGTAATAAAGCATATGTATCATGCAAATTATATCTTATAAGTTGCAAGCCTCATGCATAGTGTACTAATAGTGCCCGCACCTTGTCCTAATTAGCTTGGACTACCGGATCATCACAATGCACATGTTTTGACCAAGTGTCACAAAGGGGTACCTCTATGCCGCCTCGTACAAAGGTCTAAGGAGAAAGCTCGCATTGGATTTCTCGCTATTGATTATTCTTCAACTTAGACATCCATACCGGGACAACATAGACAACGGATAATGGACTCCTCTTTTATGCATAAGCATGTAACAACAATTAATAATTTTCTCATTTGAGATTGAGGATATATGTCCAAAACTAAAACTTCCACCATGGATCATGGCTTTAGTTAGCGGCCCAATGTTCTTCTCTAACAATATGCATGCTTAACCATAAGGTGGTAGATCGCTCTTACTTCAGACAAGACGGACATGCATAGCAACTCACATGAAATTCAACAAAGAATAGTTGATGGCGTCCCCAGTGAACATGGTTATCGCACAACAAGCAACTTAATAAGAGATAAAGTGCATAATTACATATTCAATACCACAATAGTTTTTAAGCTATTTGTCCCATGAGCTATATATTGCAAAGGTGAATGATGGAATTTTAAAGGTAGCACTCAAGCAATATACTTTGGAATGGCAGAAAATACCATGTAGTAGGTAGGTATGGTGGACACAAATGGCATAGTGGTTGGCTCAAGTATTTTGGATGCATGAGAAGTATTCCCTCTCGATACAAGGTTTAGGCTAGCAAGGCTTATTTGAAACAAACACAAGGATGAACCGGTGCAGCAAAACTCACATAAAAGACATATTGAAAACATTATAAGACTCTACACCGTCTTCCTTGTTGTTCAAACTCAATACTAGAAATTATCTAGACCTTAGAGAAACCAAATATGCAAACCAAATTTTAGCATGCTCTATGTATTTCTTCATTAATGGGTGCAAAGCATATGATGCAAGAGCTTAATCATGAGCACAACAATTGCCAAGTATCACATTACCCAAGACATTAATAGCAATTACTACATCTATCATTTTCCGATTCCAACCATATAACAATTTAACGAAGGAGAAACTTCGCCATGAATACTATGAGTAGAAACCAAGGACATACTTGTCCATATGCTACAGCGGAGCGTGTCTCTCTCCCATAAAGTGAATGCTAGGATCCATTTTATTCAAACAAAACAAAAACAAAAACAAACCGACGCTCCAAGAAAAAGCACATAAGATGTGATGGAATAAAAATATAGTTTCGAGGGAGGAACCTCGATAATGTTGTCGATGAAGAAGGGGATGCCTTGGGCATCCCCAAGCTTAGACGCTTGAGTCTTCTTAATATATGCAGGGGTGAACCACCGGGGCATCCCCAAGCTTAGAGCTTTCACTCTCCTTGATCATGTTGCATCATACTCCTCTCTTGATCCTTGAAAACTTCCTCCACACCAAACTCGAAACAACTCATTAGAGGGTTAGTGCTCAATAAAAATTAACATATTCAGAGGTGACACAATCATTCTTAACACTTCTGGATACTGCATAATGCTACTGGACATTAGTGGATCAAAGAAATTCATCCAACATAGCAAAAGAGGCAATGCGAAATAAAAGGCAGAATCTGTCAAAACAGAACAGTTCGTATTGACGAATTTTAAAATGGCACCAGACTTGCTCAAATGAAAATGCTCAAATTTAATGAAAGTTGCGTACATATCTGAGGATCATGCACGTAAATTGGCTTAATTTTCCGAGCTACCTACAGGGAGGTGGACCCAGATTCGTGACAGCAAAGAAATCTGGAACTGCGCAGTAATCCAAATCTAGTACTTACTTTTCTATCAACGGCTTTACTTGGCACAACAAAACACAAAACTAAGATAAGGAGAGGTTGCTACAGTAGTAAATAACTTCCAAGACACAAAATAAAAACAAAGTACTGTAGGTAAAAACATGGGTTGTCTCCCATAAGCGCTTTTCTTTAACGCCTTTCAGCTAGGCGCAGAAAGTGTGTATCAAGTATTATCGGAGGGTGGTGTATCATTATTATGAGCTTCCCCATCCGCAGTGGTACTAAGGGTTTTGTCAATTTTAGGCCTATAATAATACTTCTTTGGTTTAGGCACTTTAGAGACATACATAAACTTTTGCTCTTTACCCACATAAGCTTTCTCCTTGTATTTAAGAGAAGAAAATGTTGAACCCAAGGTTCCCATAGCTTTTTCAAGTTCATCAATCCTATTGATTTGATCATCATGGACAACACAAGTTTCTAGGACACTAATTCTTTCATCAATTCCTCCTAAGGATTTATCAAGTTCATCAGTTTTATCAAGTAACATTTCCAATTTAGCTTCAATACTTGGAAATTTTTTCTCTATGGTTTCCAATTTTTTCATAACATCTTCAAGAGAGATTTCAGTTTTAACTTTATCAACAGGGGGTATTCCAAATAAACTCTCAATAATGCAACTAGCTTCTAATGCAGGCGTACTTAGGAAGTCACCTTTTGCGAGACTATCAAGAACATATCTATTCCAGCTAGAGATACCAACATAAAAATTCCTGAGTAAAATAATGGTGGAGTGTTTCTTAGTGCATCTATTATGGGCATCACTAATTCTATACCAAGCATCTCTCAAACATTCTCCCCCTCGTTGCTTAAACGTACGAACTTCAACTTCAGGATTACTCATTTTAGTAGTAGTAAATAAAGCAAACTAGATAAAGTAAATGCAAGTAACTAATTTTTTTTGTGTTTTCGATATAGCAAACAAGATAACAAATAAAGTAAAACTAGCAACTAATTTTTTTGTATTTTGATTTAGTGCAGCAAACAAAGTAGTAAATAAAACTAAGCAAGACAAAAACAAAGAAAAGAGATTGAGAAGTGGAGACTCCCCTTGCAGCGTGTCTTGATCTCCCCGGCAACGGCGCCAGAAATCTAGCTTGATGGCGTGTAACTCACACGTTCGTTGGGAACCCCAAGAGGAAGGTATGATGCGCACAGCGAGAAAGTTTTCCCTCGGAAAGAAACCAAGGTTTATCGAACCAGGAGGAGCCAAGAAGCACGTTGAAGGTTGATGGCGGCGGGATGTAGTGCGGCGCAACACCAGGGATTCCGGCGCCAACGTGGAACCCGCACAACACAACCAAAGTACTTTGCCCCAACGAAACGGTGAGGTTGTCAATCTCACCGGCTTGCTGTAACAAAGGATTAACCGTATTGTGTGGAAGATGATTGTTTGCGGAAAACGAGTAAAACGATATTGCGAGTAGATTGTATTTCGAGTAAAGAGAATTGGACCGGGGTCCACAGTTCACTAGAGGTGTCTCTCCCATAAGATAAACGGCATGTTGGGTGAACAAATTACGGTTGGGCAATTGACAAATAAAGAGGGCATGACCATGCACATACATATCATGATGAGTATAGTGAGATTTAATTGGGCATTACGACAAAGTACATAGACCGCCATCCAACTGCATCTATGCCTAAAAAGTCCACCTTCGAGGTTATCATCCGAACCCCTCCAGTATTAAGTTGCAAAGCAACGAGACAATTGCATTAAGTATGGTGCGTAATGTAATCAACAACTACATCCTTAGACATAGCATCAATGTTTTATCCCTAGTGGCAACAGCACAACACAACCTTAGAACTTTCATCACTTGTCCCAGGTGTCAATGCGGGCATGAACCCACTATCGAGCATAAATACTCCCTCTTGGAGTTACAAGCATCTACTTGGCCAGAGCATCTACTAGTAACGGAGAGCATGCAAGATCATAAACAACACATAGATATAACTTTGATAATCAACATAACAAGTATTCTCTATTCATCGGATCCCAACAAACGCAACATATAGAATTACGGATAGATGATCTTGATCATGTTAGGCAGCTCACAAGATCCGACAATGAAGCACAATGGGGAGAAGACAACCATCTAGCTACTGCTATGGACCCATAGTCCAGGGGTAGACTACTCACACATCACTCCGGAGGCGACCATGGCGGCGTAGAGTCCTCCGGGAGATGATTCCCCTCTCCGGCGGGGTGCCGGGAGGCGATCTCCTGGATCCCCCGAGATGGGATCGGCGTTGGCGGCGTCTGCGGAAGGTTTTCCGTATCGTGGCTCTCGGTGCGGGGGTTTCGTCACGGAGGCTTTAAGTAGGCGGAAGGGCAAGTCGGGAGGGGGCACAGGGGCCCCACACCATAGGCCGGCGCGGCCGAGGGGGCCGCGCCGCCCTAGGGTTTGGGCACCCTGTGGCCCCACTTCGTTTCGTCTTCGGACTTCGGAAGCTTCGTGGAAAAATAGGCCCACGGGCGTTGATTTCATCCAATTCCGAGAATATTTCCTTACTAGGATTTCGAAACCAAAAACAGCAGAAAACGAGCAATCGGCACTTCGGCATCTTGTTAATAGGTTAGTTCCAGAAAATGCACGAATATGACATAAAGTGTGCATAAAACATGTAGATAACATCAATAATGTGGCATGGAACATAAGAAATTATCGATACGTCGGAGACGTATCACATATAGAGAGCATAAAAGTAAAATTTTGAGAGGTGTTTGTTGTTGTCAACGAATGGTAGTGGGCACTCTAACCCCCTTGCCAGACAAACCTTCAAAGAGCGGCTCCCATTTTATTTTATTTTTGTGTGGCACTCCTTCCAACCTTTCTTTCACAAACCATGGCTAACTGAATCCTCGGGTGCACGCCAACAATCTCATACCATGAAGGAGTGCCTTTTTATTTTAGTTTTATTATGATGACACTCCTCCCCACCTTTGCTTTCTCAAGCCATGGCTAACCGAATCCTTCGGGTGCCGTCCAACAATCACATACCATGGAGGAGTGTCTATTTTTGTTAATTAATTTGGGACTGGGAATCCCATTACCAGCTCTTTTTGCAAAATTATTGGATAAGCGGATGAAGCCACTACTCCATTGGTGAAAGTTGCCCAACAAGATTGAAAGATAAACACCACATACTTCCTCATGAGCTATAAAACATTGACACAAATCAGAGGTAATAAATTTTGAATTTTTTAAAGGTAGCACTCAGGCAATTTACTTTGGAATGGCGGAGAAATACCATGTAGTAGGTAGGTATGGTGGACACAAATGGCATAGTGGTTGGCTCAAGTATTTTGGATGCATGAGAAGTATTCCCTCTCGATACAAAGTTTAGGCTAGCAAGGCTATTTGAAACAAACACAAGGATGAAGCGGTGCAGCAAAACTCACATAAAAGACATATTGTAAACATTATAAGACTCTACACCGTCTTCCTTGTTGTTCAAACTCAATACTAGAAATTATCTAGACTTTAGAGAGACCAATTATGCAAACCAAATTTTAGCAAGCTCTATGTATTTCTTCATTAATAGGTGCAAAGTATATGATGCAAGAGCTTAAACAAGAGCACAACTATTGCCAAGTATCAAATTATCCAAGACATTTTACAAATTACTACATGTAGCATTTTCCGTTTCCAACCATATAACAGTTAACGAAGCAGTTTCAACCTTCGCCATGAACATTAAAAGCTAAGAACACATGTGTTCATACGAACCAGCGGAGCGTGTCTCTCTCCCACACAAGCATTTATTCAAACAAAAACAAAAACAAGAAACATACAGACGCTCCAAGTAAAGTACATAAGATGTGACCGAATAAAAATATAGTTTCAAGAGAAGGAACCTGATAATTTGTCGATGAAGAAGGGGATGCCTTGGGCATCCCCAAGCTTAGATGCTTGAGTCTTCTTGAAATATGCAGAGATGAACCACCGGGGCATCCCCAAGCTTAGAGCTTTCACTCTTCTTGATCATATTGTATCATCCTCCTCTCTTGACCCTTGAAAACTTCCTCCACACCAAACTCGAAACAACTCATTAGAGGGTTAGTGCATAATTAAAATTCACATGTTCAGAGGTGACACAATCATTCTTAACACTTCTGGACATTGCCCAAAGCTACTGAAAGTCAATGGAATCGAAATATCCATCGAACATAACAAAACAGGCAATGCGAAATAAAAGGCAGAATCTGTCAAAACAGAACAGTTCGTATTGACGAATTTTATTGAGGCACCAGACTTGCTCAAATGAAAATGCTCAAATTGAATGAAAGTTGCGTACATATCTGAGGATCACTCACGTAAATTGGCATAATTTTCTGAGTTACCTACAGAGAATTTTGCCCAGATTCGTAACATCAAAGAAATCTGTTTCTGCGCAGTAATCCAAATCTAGTATGAACTTTACTATCAACGACTTTACTTGGCACAACAAAACACTAAACTATGATAAGGAGAGGTTGCTACAGTAGTAAACAACTTCCAAGACACAAATAAAAAACAAAATACTGTAGCAAAATAAACACATGGGTTATCTCCCAAGAAGTTCTTTCTTTATAGCCATTAAGATGGGCTCAGCAGTTTTAATGATGCACTCGCAAGAAATAGTATTTGAAGCAAAAGAGAGCATCAAGAGGCAAATTCAAAACACATTTAAGCCTAACATGCTTCCTATGCATAGGAATCTTGTAAGTAAACAAGTTCATGAAGAGCAAAGTAACAAGCATAGGAAGATAGAACAAGTATAGCTTCAAAAATTCCAGCACATAGAGAGGTGTTTTAGTAACATGAAAATTTCTACAACCATATTTTCCTCTCTCATAATAACTTTCAGTAGCATCATGAGAAAACTCAACAATATAACTATCACATAAATCATTCTTATCATGAGTCTCATGCATAAAATTATTACTCTCCACATAAGCATAGTCAATTTTATTAGTTGTAGTGGGAGCAAATTCAACAAAGTAGCTGTCATTATTATTCTCATCATCAAATGTAGGAGGCATATTGTAATCATAATCAAATTTATCCTCCATAACAGGCGGTACCAAAAGACTACTATCATTATAATCATCATAAATAGGAGGCAAAGTATCATCAAAGTAAATTTTCTCCTCCATGCTCGGGGGACTAAAAAGATCATGCTCATTAAAACCAGCTTCCCCAAGCTTAGAATTTTCCATAGCATTAGCAACAATAGTGTTTAAAGCATTCATATTAATAACATTCCCATTTGCATGCATATAAAGTTCCATGGGTTTTTTAATTCTCTCTTCAAACACATCATGTCCTAATTCAAGATAAAGTTCATAAAGATCTCTCATATTTTTGTTGTTTTCCATTATGCCTAACTAGTGTAAACAAGAAACAAAAAGATGCAATTGCAGGATCTAAAGGAAATAGCTTCGAGCACACACACAATGGCGCCGAGAAAATGCTGTTACACGGAACCGGAGTATGAGTGCCTTTTACCTTTCCTCCCCGGCAACGGCGCTAGAAAATAGCTTGATGTCTACGGGAGCTTCTATTCTTTTAGACAGTGTTGGGCCTCCAAGAGCAGAGGTTTGTAGAACAGCAGCAAGTTTTTCCTTAAGTGGATCACCCAAGGTTTATCGAACTCAGGGAGGAAGAGGTCAAAGATATCCCTCTCATGCAACCCTGCAACCACAAAGCAAGAAGTCTCTTGTGTCCCCAACACACCTAATAGGTGCACTAGTTCGGTGAAGAGATAGTGAAATACAAGTGGTATGAATAAGTATGAGCAGTAGCAACGGCACCAGAAAAGTGCTTTGCCCAGGACAGTAAACAAGCAGTAGTAACGCAGCAGTAGTAACGTAGTAATACAGTAAACAAGCAGCGATAGTAGTATTTAGGAACAAGGCCTAGGGATCATACTTTCACTAGTGGACACAATCAACTTTGATCACATAACAGAATAGATAAATGCATACTCTACACTCTCTTGTTGGATGATGAACACCATTGCGTAGGATTACACGAACCCTCAATGCCGGAGTTAACAAGCTCCACAATATTCGATATTCATATTTAAATAACCTTAGAGTGCAAGATAGATCAACACAACCAAACCAAGTACTAACATAGCATGCACACTACTACCATCACACTATGAAAGGAGGAATAGATCACATCAATACCATCATAGTGATAGTTAACTTCATAATCCACAAGAGATCACAATCATAAACTACGCCAAGTACTACATGATGCACACACTGTCCACATTACATCATGCAGGAGGAATAGAGTACTTTAATAACATCACTAGAGTAGCACATAGATGAATTGTGATACAAAACTCATATGAATCTCAATCATGTAAAGCAGCTCATGAGATCATTGTATTGAAGTACATAGGAGAGAGATTAACCACATAGCTACCGGTACAGCCCCGAGCCTCGATGGAGAACTACTCCCTCCTCATGGGAGACAACAGCGGTGATGAAGATGGCGGTGGAGATGGCAGCGGTGTCGATGGGGAAGCCTTCCGGGGGCACTTCCCCATCCCGGGGGCGTGCCGGAACAGAGACTCCTGTCCCCCAGATCTTGGCTTCACGATGGCGGCGGCTCTGGATGGTTTCTCGTACCGTGGCTTTTCCGTATCGAAGTTTTAGGTCGAGGGGGCTTAAATAGGCGAAGAGGCGGCGTCAGAAGGTCAACGAGGCGACGACACCATAAGGCGGCACGGCCAGGGCCTGGGCCGCGCCGGCCTATCATCTGGGCCCCCTGTGGCCCCCCTCTGGTCCCTCTCGTGTGTTCTGGATGCTTCCGGGGATTCTAAGATCTTCGGCGTTGATTTCGTCCGATTCCGAGAATATTTCCTTACTAGGATTTCTGAAACCAAAAACAGCAGAAAACAACAAGCGGCCCTTCGGCATCTCGTCAATAGGTTAGTTCCGGAAAACGCATAAAAACGATATAAAGTGTGCATAAAACATGTAGATATCATCAATAATGTGGCATGGAACATAAGAAATTATCGATACGTCGGAGACGTATCACTCCCCTCTGGTCCCCCTTTGACTTTCTGGAAGGTTCCGGGGAAAATAAGATGTTGGGCATTGATTTCGTCCGATTCCGAGAATATTTCCTTTGTAGGATTTCTGAAACCAAAAACAGCAGAAAACAGCAACTGGCACTTCAGCATCTCGTCAATAGGTTAGTTCCGGAAAACGCATAAAATCATCATAAAGTGTGAACAAAACATGTAGGTATTGTCATAAAACAAGCATGGAACATCAGAAATTATAGATACGTTGGAGACGTATCAATGGGCAGCAGCATCATTAGAACTAACACCAGAAAATTGCTCTCCCATAACAAGATTTAGGAAAGCAGGTTTAATTTCATAAAATTCTGCTTTAGCAGCAGGTGGAGCAATAGGTGTGACAAGGTATCAACTCGTCAATGCCTGCGTATTGTAGACTAGGGTTTCGGGAGAGCGACGATGGAGATTCCGGGGTCGAGATTAGGCACACGACGTACCCAGCTTCGGGTCCCCTCGGTGGAGGATCCCTACGTGCTGCTAGCAATCCACTATATGATCACATTATGTTTACATGGTTTCGCCATCGGCGGAGCTATGTTGTCTATCTCTATGTCCATATGTCGTCCTCTTTATTTCGGGTGCCCTGGCTAGCTTTATATATGCAACCAGCCTAGGGTTTTACAAGAGTCCTAGTCGACTACTTCTTCGGGTTGCCTTGTTGGGCCTTCTCCATATTGGGCCAAGCCAGGTATACTAATAATGGGTACCCGAAGGGTATGCCCATGTCAGTAGCCCCCGAGTTTATAGGGAAGTCGAAGACTTGCGTAGAAACTCTAAGCATAACCATCTCCGAAGTCGAAGAAAATACAAGGCGAGGTTCATGTCGTAGATCATGTGTAGCGTAGATGATGTCGACGATTCTTGAAATTATCGGGTGCGCGGCAGCGCTCCCGATGGGAGTAGCCCCCGAGTCTATGGGCAAGTGCTTGCACTTGGGCATAGACTCAAGTTGTACTACTCAATGAAGAACTTAATTATATTTCTGGAAGACTTGATGAAATCCATGTGCTCCCGATGGGAGTAGGCTCCACTCGAGTCGTAGAATCGAGTTGAGTCTACAAACCTTGATTGTCGTAGATGCTGTCGAAATTATTTTCTATCGGGTGCGCGACCAGCGCTCCCGATGGGAGTAGCCCCCGAGGCTACAACCAAGGACTTGTGCTTGGGTGTAGGCTCCACACCTTATGCCGCTATATTGTTATTCTTTCTCGAACTTTTCATATTTGTCGGGCGCGCGAACAGCGCTCCCGATGGGTGTAGCCCCCGAGGCTATGAACAAATGCTTGCGTTTGATCATAGGCTCCCGCAATTTCTATTTTGTCATACTTGAATTCTTCTTTTTCTCAAAGTAGCCCCCGAGCATTTGGGCAAAAACTTGTGTTTGATCAAAGGCTCCCGCCATTCTATATTCTTGATAAGAGTAGCCCCCGAGCCTATGAGCAGGTACTTGCACCTAGGCATAGGCTCAAGTTGTACTACTCGATAAATAACTTGGTGCAGACCCTCTTTTTATCGACTCCAGGCCGTTGCTATTTGTATTTGACATCCATATCTATATTGTACAGGGATAATGGTAGTTGGGGCTAGTTCATCTGACGGATCAGGTACTAGTTAACTGCTCTAGTGGCAATCCGCAAAAACCTACTTCAAGATCACGTCCCTGGACATGATCTCGGGATACTGGTGTAAACTTCGACAGGTGCCGCTTAAGGTCTTACCATTCTGTCGAGTCCCAGTCATGTTTATCGGGTACCTAACGCGTCCGTTAGGATTTTCTTCGTATCTGTTGATACGGATAAAAGTAGCAGGGCGCAGTCTTCGGCGATGCCACGCCCAGCAGAACGGATCTGGGGTCTTACCTTCGCAGAGTTTTGCGGCATTCAGAAATTGTTCGCAACTTTGGCGTTCTGAGAATATATTGTCGAGTGCCTTGTTCGGCTAATGTAATGACCCATTTTGCGGGTTCTTCTATATTTTTCTCGGGCGTGATGAGACAGCCGAATATATTGGGTTCTTCTATATTGTTGTCAGGCACATCGCCGATGCTCTTGCTCAGAACAAATGACGAGTCAATGGACCCGAAGATTTGTCCATCCTCTTTTTTTCTCCCCTTTTTTTTTACTCCTCTTATTTTTTTTTTTTTTTTTTTTTTTTTTACATGGGTTTCTCCTTGATGATAATTTCGTCGAGTTCCTCCCTCAGGAAAATTTCTTCGGGTCCTCCCTAATTCTTCGGGTCCTCCCTAATTCTTCGGGTCCTCTCTAATTCTTCGGGACCTCCATGAAGATAATTCTTCGGGACCTCTATGAAGATAATTCTTCGGGACCTCCATGAAGATAATTCTTCGGGACCTTCTTGGAGATAATTCTTCGGGACCTCCATGAAGATAATTCTTCGGGTTCTCCTTGAATAAAATTTCTTCGGGTTCTCTCAAGATTTTGTCGGGTACTCTTTTGAATTCGTCGGGTTCCCTCTTGAAGACAATTTCGTCGGGTGCTTTTTTGACTTCGTCGGGTTCCTCCCTGAAGAAGATTTCGTCGGGTGCTTTTTTGAATTCGTCGGGTTCCTCCCTGAAGAAGATTTCGTCGGGTGCTTTTTTGAATTCGTCGGGTTCCTCCCTGAAGAAGATTTCGTCGGGTGCTCTTTTATATACTTTGAAATTTGCTTTCTCCTGCACAAATGAACAAACTATTTCTATCTTTTCCTTGACTCTCTTTTTCGCATGCGGTGTCAGATGCTCGGATTCGATGATATGCAAAGTGAGTATATGTCGCGCAGCCCCCGAGCATCGGGTGCAGCAAAAGTAGATGATAATCAACTTTGTGTAAGATAAAGGAACACTTAGCTTTATTGGGTACGATGGAGTCGACGCGCGATGAAGTCTTCGAGTGCTGTGTCGCAGTTGCGACCCAAGGCGAAGTCATGGTCGAGCCCCCGAGTGTTAGCCGTGGTGTCGGAAGAAATTGATAGAGTCGCAACGTCCTATAAGGTGAAGCCATTTAGGATGAAGCCATTGTCAATAATATAATATGAGTCCATGAAGATAAATCCAAGATGAAGTATTTGAAATGAGTCCATATTGAAGATTACGCCATATAGGGCATATATTGAAAATGAGTCCATCGATATTATAGAGGATGAATCCATTGACCCGAAGAATCCATTAATAACCATAGAAGATGAATCCGCTGATATCATATAAGATGAATCCATTGATCCGAAGAAAATAGTTCCAGTAATAATTATAGAAGATTAATCCATTGAACCGAAGAATTCAGTAATATAGAAGATGATCCCGCCGAAGAAAATAAATCCAGTAATAATCCTCGATGATAAATCCCGTGACCCGAAACGCCTCGGGTAATGTTGTATAAGAGTAAGCCAGTAATATTCATATAAATGAATCTTATAAGATGAATCCGATGAAAAAGAATCCAATAAGCCGAAGAAGATGAATCCTCTGATCCGAAGAAGGTAATTTCACTAAGCCGAAAATAAATCCACGGAGCTGAAGAAGATGAATCCAGAGGCGATGAAAAGAAATTCACCAAGTAATCGAGTGTATTTGTGGTAACAAAGTAATGGCACTGCTCCCAGTGTTGGGTGTATTTGCTGTAATATTGTAATGGTGCAGCTCCGAGTATTCGGGTGTGGCAAAAGTAAATAAATAATTGAATCTTGGAGGAGGAAAACTTAGCTTTGTTGTCAGCTGCGGCGGACCCGACGTGAAAACAGGTCGTGCAGCGAACAGAGTCGATGTAGTTGCGCGGCGCCTGGCTGGAAGTGCTTGATGAAGGAGACGCAGTCGATGTGGCGGATTCACTGCTGGTGAGCACCTGAATATATCGAGTCCGCGACGCGACAAGCGAGCCCCCGAGTGTGGCGAGTGTGCGCGGTGAAGCGGTCGAAACTTGTTCCGATCTGCAGTTATATTACGGCGCAAAAAACTTTCCTTTTTCTTCTTGTATCTCTTTCCTATTGAATCATGTGAAGAGTCTTTTTTTTTTCTTTCTCCTTTTGGCACTTATTCCTCGCTGTTTTTTCTTCGCTTTCTTTCTTGGACCGATCAATGAGTAGTACTTTGCGCGAGACTCGGCGCAATACGATGATGCTGCTTTTTTTTTACGGATTTGCTTCACGGGAACGCCAGTACAGATGCTGCGGAAGGAACACCAATAATGAATCTGACCATGTGATAAGAACCAGATGATGCATCGGGACTTGGCCTGATAAACGTGTACGCGCGAGACGCCATGTACTCCTTTCCTGATCCGATCTGGTGCTGCCCCTTTTTTTTTTTGCCTTGTGAAATTTGGATCCGATCTGGTGCTGCCTTTTGCCTGAATCTTGTACGGAACCTTGCTTTTGCTTCTATCCTCTCTTGGAACTTGATCTATGGATAATCATGGAGTCGGTAGAATATGGTACTGCCGATCGCGGTCGAGCCTGCTTTTCAATCGTGACTTGTTCTTCTGGCGACGCTGCTTTCGGCCATCTGGTCCGAGCTTCTTTTTTTTACAGGTTTCTTCTTTGACGCGATGAAGACGAATAAGATTGCTAACAGGCTCTCGACGATTTTCCTCTCTGATCTGATCTGAATATTGCTGATGATGAACTCGACGGATCCCGCCCGGATAACGAAATCCAGTCGTCGCGATTCCCACAGACAGCGCCAATTGACAAGGTATCAACTCGTCAATGCCTGCGTATTGTAGACTAGGGTTTCGGGAGAGCGACGATGGAGATTCCGGGGTCGAGATTAGGCACACGACGTACCCAGCTTCGGGTCCCCTCGGTGGAGGATCCCTACGTGCTGCTAGCAATCCACTATATGATCACAGTATGTTTACATGGTGTCGCCATCGGCGGAGCTATGTTGTCTATCTCTATGTCCATATGTCGTCCTCTTTATTTCGGGTGCCCTGGCTAGCTTTATATATGCAACCAGCCTAGGGTTTTACAAGAGTCCTAGTCGACTACTTCTTCGGGTTGCGTTGTTGGGCCTTCTCCATATTGGGCCGAGCCAGGTATACTAATAATGGGTACCCGAAGGGTATGCCCATGTCAAGGTGTGCATAAGAAATCATTATTATTTGTGCTTGTGAAGTCACACAACTTAGTATTCTCAGGAGTGCCCATTTTAGCAGTAGTAAATAAAGAAAACTAAGTTAAGTAAAGTAAATGCAAGTAACTAATTTTTTTGTGTTTTTGATATGGAGAACGCAAACAAGACAGTAAATAAAGTAAAGCAAGTAACTAATTTTTTGTATTTTTGATATAGAAAGCAAACAAAGCAGTAAATAGAGTAAAGTAAAGCAAGACAAAAACAAAGTAAAGAGATTGGATCTGAGAGACTCCCCTTGCAACGTGTCTTGATCTCCCCGGCAACGGCGCCAGAAATTTAGCTTGTTGACGCGTAAAGCACACGCCCGTTGGGAACCCCAAGTGGAAGGTGTGATGCGTACAACAGCAAGTTTCCCTCAGTAAGAAACCAAGGTTTTCGAACCAGTAGGAGTCAAGGGCCACGTGAAGGTTGTTGGCGGAGGAGTGTAGTGCGGCGCAACACCAGGGATTCCGGCGCCAACGTGGAACCTGCACAACACAATCAAAATACTTTGCCCCAACTTAACAGTGAGGTTGTCAATCTCACCGGCTTGCTGTAAACAAATGATTAAATGTATGGTGTGGAAAATGATGTTTGTTTGCAATGAGCAGCAGAGAACAATGATTGCATTAGATTGTATTCAGATGTAAAAGAATGGACCGGGGTCCACAGTTCACTAGTGGTGTCTCTCCAATAAGAAATAGCATGTTGGGTGAACAAATTACAGTTGGGCAATTGAAAAATAGAGAGGGCATAACAATGCACATACATATCATGATGACTAATATGGAAATTTACTTAGGGCATTACGACAAAGTACATAGACCGCTATCCAGCATGCATCTATGCCTAAAAAGTCCGCACCCCTTCCAGTATTAAGTTGCAAACAACAGACAATTGCATTAAGTATCGTGCATAATGTAATCAACACAGATATCCTTAGACAAAGCATTGATGTTTTATCCCTAGTGGCAACAGCACATCCACAACCTTAGAACTTTACATCACTCGTCCCGCGATTCAATGGAGGCATGAACCCACTATCGAGCATAAATACTCCCTCTTGGAGTCACAAGTATCAACTTGGCTAGAGCCTCTACTAGCAACGGAGAGCATGCAAGATCATAAACAACACATATATGATAGATTGATAATCAACTTGACATAGTATTCCATATTCATCGGATCCCAACAAACACAACATGTAGCATTACAAATAGATGATCTTGATCATGATAAGCAGCTCACAAGATCTAACATGATAGCATAATGAGGAGGAGACAACCATCTAGCTACTGCTATGGACCCATAGTCCAAGGATGAACTACTCGCACATCAGTCCGGAGGCGATCATGGTGATGTAGAGTCCTCCGGGAGATGATTCCCTTCTCCGGCAGGGTGCTGGAGGCGATCTCCTGAATCCCCCAAGATGGGATTGACGGCGGCGGCGTCTCTGGAACTTTTTCCGTATCGTGGCTCCCGGTAATAGGGTTTTCGCGACGGAGAGTTTAAGTAGGCGGAAGGGCAGGGTCGGTGGAGGCGCAGGGGCCCCACACCATAGGCCGGCGCGGGCCCAATGTTGGTCGCGCCGCCCTATGGTTTGGGCGCCTCGTGGCCCCACTTCGTATCCTCTTCGGTCTTCTGGAAGCTCCGTGGAAAAATAAGACCCTGGGCGTTTGTTTCGTCCAATTCCGAGAATATTTCCTTTGTAGGATTTCTGAAACAAAAAACAGCACAAAACAGGAACTGGCACTTCGACATCTTGTTAATAGGTTAGTGCCGGAAAATGCGTATAAATGATGTAAAGTGTGTATAAAACATGTGAGTATTGTCATAAAACTATCATGGAACATAAGAAATTATAGATACGTTTGAGACATATCAACGACCCTCCGACATCCCTCCTCCTCTCCAGCGACCCTTCGGCCTCCATTCCTCCAGCCTTTCTCCTCCCCTTCATCCTCTCCTCCATCCTCCATCCTCACCTCTCCTACCTCTCTCATCCATCATCGATCCTCAATCCTCACCAGCGGCTAGGCTATGAAAAATGAGAATGAACATTGGATAAATAATTCGAGCAACAAAAACGAGAAAAATAACTAGCGAAAAAAATTCGAAAAATGTGCCAGATCCAGATCCAGAAATTTCAAATTTTAGCAGTGGCGTACCACAAAGCTAGTAGTGGCGCACTACTGCTAAGCCAGATAGCAATGGTGCACCACTGGTGTGCCACTGCTAACTGTTAGCTAATATAGGTGCTAATATGAGTGCGCCACTGATTAGCTATTTTCTTGTAGTGTGAGATTTTGTTGCCGGGCATAGATAAGACGTGGCACATTATTTGTGACATGTTTCCATATCTTTTGGACGGTAAAAAAAGTTAATCACAGTCAACATTACTAGATTAGTTTATCGATTATGTTTAGATTTCCATGTCCATTCCATTAAGATAAGATAATGTATTTCATCAGCACATAAAACTCATTACACTACATTGGAGCAATATGTAGTCAAGCTGCTGATTTCACAAAATTGAGCAAGATGAGCAGCTAATTGAACTTACCGTACTACAATCTAATTTAGGACTAATCTTCTAATTGCAAATCTAGATCTTTCCATCTTCAACAAGGCATGTGTGATGACCTTGCCGATGACAGGCCCATGCATTGTGCTCCGTACAGGACTTCGGTCGGTGGTCCTTCATGCAAGGGTTAGGCCCCGTGGTTCGTATAGAGTTTGGCCGATCGTCCTTCATACAGGGGTTTGGTCCGCTATCCTTTGTGTAGGGGTCTACCCACCATAATTTTGGAGTTAGATCTAAAATAAACACAAGCTCGATTAAAATATGAAAGCATAAAGGAAGCAAAACAAGACGAAATCTGAAAGCAAAAAAGAAATGAAATATGAAAGCAGAAAGGAAGAGAAACAAAACAGAACGCTATGGATAATGAGCACCTGAGAAGTGGAGTACTCTAGCGTGGCTTGACGAGACCTGGCGTCAGGACCTCCAGAGAATTGCTTGGGCATATATGTATTACTAAGAGTAGCAGAAAGCCATAAAAAGTAGGGTTCTAAGTGGATAAAAGGTGTCGTTGCCTATTCGACGGTACTCCAGAGGAGGGATCCTCATGGACGGGAGAAGAAGTAGGGGCCATTGGGCGGAGAGCCCTCGGGATGGTGGTACGCGATTTACCCAGCTTCGGAACACCTGCTCGAAGACAGGGTCTACTGCTGCTTGTCTAAAATTATATGGGCGCTTTCGCGTTGTTACAATGAGTTGTGGTTGTCTCGTATCTACTTCGAGATCTGTCCTCAGGGCTCCCAGGATCCGGCTTATAAAGGCGCCCAGATCTAGGGTTTCTACGGAGAGTCCTACCAGGAATACAAGATGTCTAACTACGAAACATTACATTGCCGCGCACGTCAAGGATCCACCTATTCCTAACTTGTCGTCATGGATCCGGCTTCCTTCATGGGCCTTGATACGTCTCCGACGTATCGATAATTTCTTATGTTCCATGCCACATTATTGATGTTATCTACATGTTTTATGCACACTTTATGTCATATTCGTGCATTTTCTGGAACTAACCTATTAACAAGATGCCGAAGTGCCGGTTGCTGTTTTCTGCTGTTTTTGGTTTCAGAAATCCTAGTAACGAAATATTCTCGGAATTGGACGAAATCAACGCCCAGGGTCCTATTTTGCCACGAAGCTTCCAGAAGTCCGAAGAGGAGACGAAGTGGAGCCACGAGGGGGCCACACCCTAGGGCGGCGCGCCCCCCCCTTGGCCGCGCGGCCCTGTGGTGTGGGACCCTCGTGCCGCCTCCTGACCTGCCCTTCCGCCTACTTAAAGCCTCCGTTGCGAAACCCCCTGTACCGAGAGCCACGATACGGAAAACCTTCCAGAGACGCCGCCGCCGCCAATCCCATCTCGGGGGATCCAGGAGATCGCCTCCGGCACCCTGCCGGAGAGGGGAATCATCTCCCGGAGGACTCTACGCCGCCATGGTCGCCTCCGGAGTGATGTGTGAGTAGTCTACCCCTGGACTATGGGTCCATAGCAGTAGCTAGATGGTTGTCTTCTCCCCATTGTGCTTCATTGTCGGATCTTGTGAGCTGCCTAACATGATCAAGATCATCTATCTGTTATCCTATATGTTGCGTTTGTTGGGATCCGATGAATAGAGAATACTTGTTATGTTGATTATCAAAGTTATATCTATGTGTTGTTTATGATCTTGCATGCTCTCCGTTACTAGTAGATGCTCTGGCCAAGTAGATGCTTGTAACTCCAAGAGGGAGTATTTATGCTCGATAGTGGGTTCATGCTCGCATTGACACCGGGACGATGATGGAAAGTTCTAAGGTTGTGTTGTGCTTGTTGCCACTAGGGATAAAACATTGATGCTATGTCTAAGGATGTAGTTGTTGATTACATTACGCACCATACTTAATGCAATTGTTTGTTGCTTTGCAACTTAATATCTGGAGGGGTTCGGATGATAACTCTGAAGGTGGACTTTTTAGGCATAGATGCGGTTGGATGGCGGTCTATGTACTTTGTCGTAATGCCCAATTAAATCTCACTATACTCATCATAATATGTATGTGCATGGTCATGCCCTCTTTATTTGTCAATTGCCCAACTGTAATTTGTTCACCCAACATGCTGTTTGTCTTATGGGATAGACACCTCTAGTGAACTGTGGACCCCGGTCCAATTCTTTATACTGAAATACAATCTACTCGCAATACTTGTTCTACTTGTTTTCTCGCAAACAATCATCTTCCACACAATACGGTTAATCCTTTGCTACGGCAAGCCGGTGAGATTGACAACCTCACTGTTTCGTTGGGGCAAAGTACTTTGGTTGTGTTGTGCGGGTTCCACGTTGGCGCCGGAATCCCTGGTGTTGCGCCGCACTACATCCCGCCGCTATCAACCTTCAACGTGCTTCTTGGCTCCTCCTGGTTCGATAAACCTTGGTTTCTTTCTGAGGGAAAACTTGCTGCTGTGCGCATCATACCTTCCTCTTGGGGTTCCCAACGAACGTGTGAGTTACACGCCATCAGGCCTTCACGGATCTGACTCCTGGCATAGACCTCTTCGGATCCGGCTACCTTCATGGGTCTTCATGGATCCGGCTACCTCAGTAGGTCGGTTAGGATCCAGCTCCTTGTTCCTGGCTGGACATCTTCCATCTTGATCAACAGCAACTGGGCCGCCCGGTGGGCCATGTGTCATCACCACCATCTGTGGGCCACCCGGGCTTGCCGGAATCGGACCATGTCGATGGTATACCTATGAAGTATATCCACAACAGTAGCCCCCGGAGTTCTTCGAGATTCACCGTTCTTCCGTCCAGCTCAGCTTGCACATGTATCTTCATCATTTGGCTGGAACGAATAATAGAGAATCTTGAAGGACTCCAAAATTCATATCTCCAACCAAGTATTGGTCGGAAACTTCATGATCCAATGGTCAGATTCTTCGGAGATACCATCCAACGTAATCTTCGGTATGGATCCGACTAGCCAAATCAAGGTTTGGATCTGACTAGCCAAAATATAGGTCCGGATCCGACTACCAAAATATAGGTGTGGATCCGACTACCAAAATATAGGTGCGGATTCGACTACCAAAAATTAGGTGTGGATCCGGCTACCAAAATTGAGGTGCGGATCCGACTACCAAAAATATAGGTGCGGATCCGGCTACCAAAAATTAGGTGCAGATCCGGTTACCAAATATGGATCCGACTAGTTAGCCAGATTTTCGCCATCTTTGAAAATTTTCTTGACATAACCATATTTAGCCCCCGAGCGTTGAGTTGGCTTGCTCCAAGGAGACTCAATGCTGAAAAACTTAGCCCCCAAATGTCAAGGTGGAAATTTCTCGGTCTGTTGCTCCAAAGAGAACTTCATCGATGTAGCCCCCGAGCGCCAAGGTGAATTTACTTCAAAATCCAGCTTGGAGCTCTTAGAGTAGCTTTATATTTATATGTCACTTAGCAATATGTAAATCCCAAGCATCTAGGCGGAAATTTCCAGCACTGATACTCGAAAGGAAAATACACTTTTCACCTAAGATTAAATCGCAGCCCCCGAGGGTTGGTTCCAGCTAAGCATAGCGAAATCAAGACTCAAGTTGTTTTTCCAGCTGTGCACGCTACGGATCCGCCTAACCTTCTCTCATATGGATCGAGCTAGCTTCCCCTGGGCTTTGCGCGAATGCTAGGCTTGCTTGAAAACACCTTAAATCGAGGACTGTTGTACGTCCAAGTGTCATGTACCTGATACATAAACATAAAAGCACATTTGTATTAAATTGTTTCTTTGATCATGTTCAACGAACAAATGTAAGGCGGAACAAAAGTGGCCTTTGAACAAATGTTTTAAAGCTGAAACTATGCAGCAGCTGATCAACATAAAACTGTCAAGGCGGAAACAACTCGACTATCTTGAACAGTTAATGCAATTTATATGTTTTAAGCAAGTGCTGGTTTATCCGTTCTTCTGGTTTATATGCTTGACTTTTCGCGAGACGACAAATTTTAAGCACAGAACATCTGCTGAGGCGATAGCGCTTAATAGCGAAACAATCAAGAACCTCAGAAACAAAGGCCAGCTTTAAGTACCGAAATGTCACTACTAAGGAATCCACATATAAACAACAGAAAACGTGTAGGCCAGAAAACTTAAGCTAACGCCCGAAGGCGGAATTTTTGTCGCGTACTGGAGCCTTAGGCGGCAAAAACAGTATAAATTTTTCACGAGCGCGAGGCAAATCGTGGAAAAGATATGATCAACGGTGAAAGCGGTAAAAGACTCAGGATATGAGTGAACCAATCTTAATCTCATGATCACAAAATTTTAAAACATTAAATATAAATAGGGACTTAGCTGTTTAAATGTAGCTGCCGTCGGAAGCCAAGGTGGAATGAAACCGGTCACAGCAAATATGTGTAACATCCCAAAAATTTCAAAAAAAAAATGAATTTCACTATTTTCCAAATTTTGGAGCCAACAAAAACTTTTATTAAATTAAGTTTGATACATAGTGATCATGCTTATATGTTGTGATATTGCCATGATTGTTTGTTAAAGTATTTTGAAATAATCTTAGACCCTAAACCTCACCCCTCTTTCACCATCCAAGTTAAAACAAAATAAAAAGAAATTAAATAAGAAAAGGGCATATGTGCCTATGGGTATTTTTGGTAAAACTTTTACCTAGGCTTTTCTACCTTGTTTAGGTGTTTTGAAAACATAAACAAACCTAACCTAGTACTTACCAACAAATTCAAGTGAGATATAAAAATAAAATAATCTTTGCATAGAGGCATATGTGACACCTAGCCATATTACCCAATCTTGCCCTATGTCTTCATATCCTACCAAAATGGTGTAAAACCCTCTCTAAACCTAATCTAACCCTAAATGGACCCTAAACCATGCCCAAGTAAAGCAAAGGGAACAAAATAGAAGATTAAGAAAAATTGGAATTTCACCTCTTATGTGTTTGGACATTTTTGCAAATCTTTGAACTAGGCCTTTTTGGAATTGTTTCAATGGTTTGTAAATGTTACTAAACAAATAAGATTCACTTTTGAATCAAGAAAAAACAAATCAAATAGAGAGAAATAAAATAGATGAGAAAAATGCAAATCTCACTCACATACACAAATGGCCATTTTTGCAAATCATCAACCAAGGCCACCATTGCTTGTAATATTTCTTGTGAAACACTAATATATCATTAACAATCCCATTTGCATCAAAGAAACACAAATCAAAGCAAAGGAAATATCAAAATTCCATCACATATGATAATGGTCACATTGCACTTTTATAACATCATGCCCACTTTGAGCCCCTGGTTTTGGAGATTCTTAAACTAAACACTCTCACTTCTTTCCACCTCATCCAAGACCATATCAAGATGAACATTTCTTGTGTTGACCACCATGGTTGACTCTGTCCCCATTGCTTAGTATAAAAGTGACAAGTGGCAACTTTGAAACAAAGTGTAGATCATACCCATTTTGGAATTTCTCAAACTAGCACCATTTTGCACATCACCACCACCACTATGCTTCAAATATTATTCAAATCCACTCCACCAAAAATCTCTGCAAAATTCAAATAAAAAGTTCATGCGGCCATTTGGTCGAGCACCTTGTGTGCAAAAATCAGTAAAGTAGACACATGCTATTATACAACAGATTCTTGCCTAAACCTCTTTTGCTTTGTGATCATCAACACCATGGTACCTCCTCTGCACCCAACCAGGCACGACAACACTGAGAAAAGTGGAGACATGATGAAAAGATCACCATGCCGTGCCTCTTTGCCACTCCCATGCCACCCATCCTCTTCCTCCCTCTCTAGTCCTCTCCACTTTGTCAACGAGCTCGCCCACACTCTACCAAGCGTGCCTGTACCGTCTCTGGCCAGAGATGAGCATGCCAACGCCCAGCACAAGACATGCCCTGACGCGCCCAGACGCGCCAGCACACGCCAGAGCGCGCACGGGCACAGCCCTGGACGCGCCAGAGCGCACGCGTGCGCCGTCGCCTACGTCAACCCCTACGCCTCTCCCTCTACATCAAGCACCACCACCTCTCCAGCTAGCGCGTAGATACGCTCGAGCACCTGTGCGTGCACCGTCGCCGTCGTCCTCTTCAAGCTTTCGCCGCCAGTACCGTGACAGACTCGACATGATCCCGAGCTGACCTGTCTCCCTTTTGCCGCGCCAGCACGTCCTTGAGCATCGCCATGATGTCGCCAACACGCCTGCACCATCACCTTGCCCCTTCGCCGCTCCAATCGCCGTCGCCATGATCGACCCGACGCGCACCCTCGCAGACCTCCTCGCCCCTATAAAAGGAGGACTCCCGCGCCTCCAATCTTCACACTAGCTCGCCCTCCTCTCCTCTCTGATCATCCTCGAACCCCTTGCTTCTCCACATTATCGCCGGTAGCCACCCAATTGCACGCCGGAGTACCGTAGCACCGCCGCAGAAGCTTCCGTCGATTTCGGCCACCTCAAGCGCTCCCACGACCACCGCTGCCCTCGCCGTCGACTCCTCGTTCGTCTACAACCCTCCTCGATCCTCGCCGGAGCTCCGGTAAGCCGTCGACCCCCTGCCCGTGCCGCGAGTACCCTCACTTCTCGTCGGAGACGACGACGGCCATGCGTCGCTCGATCGTCATCTAATCCAACGGCCCGCATCACCGCGTACCGGTTCGGCGTTTAAACGCCACTGACGTGTAGACCCCACTGTCAGGCGGCCCGCAAGCATCGTGAGTGTAGCTGGGCTGCCCCATTTCCCTCTCACTCGTTCGGGCCCGTTAAGTTTCCCGCCTGAGCCCACCGTTTGAATTCAAAATTAAATTGTTCCAATTAAATTGCATACTGATGTCAACTTCAAATTTAAATATCTCCAAATCTACTTGGACAAATTTAGTGAAGTTTATATTGTTAGAAAGATCATGAAATGCTCTATCCAACCCACTGGATTCAAACCTAGATCTGTTGTAGAATTTGAATAGTAAAAAATAACAAGTCAGAGAGTTTTCAGGATTCAAATAAATTTAGAAAATCAACCATAATGAATTTTGAGATGATTCCACTTCTCATAATTCACATTTCAAAAACTCTAGTTGATTATGCAAAAATATGATATGGGTACTGTGTATGATCATGGGCTAGAACAAAATATTGGCTATGTAGTCAATTCTAGCCCATTTAAACTATTTCAAATTTAGGATTTCAAATATATGAGGTGTAGCACCTCCTTGAAATCATTTTCCCAAGTGTTATGGAGTAATGTGATGACCTCTATTGCATGGTCTCACACTTGCTCACTTGAGGATATTAAATCAAATAGGATTTAAATTGCATGAGGTATAGAACCTCATTTGAATCATGTTTCTCAAATGATAAGTGTGAGGTGTTGACCTTGGTCAACATGTGGTCATACACTGTTATTTGAGGAGATTAAATCTTAACAAGATTCAATAAGAGGAAATTATTTCCCCAAACTAAAGAGAAACCCTAATCCACATTTCAATAAGAGGAAATGATTTCTCTAACACTAAGTAAGAAAACCCTAGTATAATTTTGGGTAGCAATGTTAAGTGATGATGCTAGATCATTTGTGTGAGCCATTAAGTCTACTTAAGTGTGGTTTGATGATTGTATCCTCGTATTCGTTTATAGACGCTAGTACCGGAGACTATCAAGAAGAGGAGGTATTCTACCAAGAGGAAGAAGAAGAGAACTTTGATCACCTCACCAATCAAGGAAAGCTAGACTATTGCAAGCTAATATTCTTGCAACCCACTGATACGTCTCCGACGTATCGATAATTTCTTATGTTCCATGCCATATTATTGATGATATCTACATGTTTTATACATACTTTATGTCATATTTATGCGTTTTTCGGAACTAACCTATTGACGAGATGCCGAAGGGCCAGTTGCTGTTTTCTGCTGTTTTTGGTTTCAGAAATCCTAGTAAGGAAATATTCTCGGAATCGGACGAAATCAACGCCCAGCATCCTATTTTTCCACGAAGCTTCCGAACACCCGAGAGTCGCCGGAGGGAGCCCTGGTGGGCCCGGGGAGGTAGGCCGGCGCGGCCCGAGGCCCCGGCCGCGCCGCCTTACCCTCTCACCGCCTCTTCGACCCTCCGACTCCACCTCTTTGCCTATATAAAGGTCCTCGACCTAAAACCTCGATACGAAAAGCCACGGTACGAGAAACCTTCCAGAGCCGCCGCCATCGCGAAGCCAAGATCTGGGGGACAGGAGTCTCTGTTCCGGCACGCCGCCGGGACGGGAAGTGCCCCGGAAGGCTTCTCCATCGACACCACCGCCATCTTCATCATCGCTGCTTGTCTCCCATGAGGAGGGAGTAGTTCTCCATCGAGGCTCGGGGCTGTACCGGTAGCTATGTGGTTAATCTCTCTCCCTATGTACTTCAATACAATAATCTCATGAGCTGCCTTACATGATTGAGATTCATATGATGATGCTTGTAATCTAGATGTCATTATGCTAGTCAAGTGGATTTTACTTATGTGATCTCCGGAGACTCCTTGTCCCACGTGTGTAAAGGTGACAGTGTGTGCACCGTATGGGTCTCTTAGGCTATATTTCATAGAATACTTATTCACTGTTATGAAGGGCATAGTGAAGTGCTTATTTATATCTCTTTATGATTGCAATGTGTTTTGTATCACAATATATACGTGTGCTACTCTAGTGATGTTATTAAAGTAGTTTATTCCTCCTGCACGGTGTAATGGTGACGGTGTGTGCATCGTGTAGTACTTGGCGTAGGCTATGATTGTGATCTCTTGTAGATTATGAAGTTAACTATTGCTATGATGGTATTGATGTGATCTATGCCTCCTTTCGTAGCGTGAAGGTGACAGTGTGCATGCTATGTTAGTACTTGGTTTGGTTATGTTGATCTGTCATGCACTCTAAGGTTATTTAAATACGAACATCGAATATTGTGGAGCTTGTTAACTCCGGCATTGAGGGTTCGTGTAATCCTACACAGTTAGTGGTGTTCATCATCCAACAAGAGGGTGTAGAGTCTAGCATCTATTTATTTATTCTGTTATGTGATCAATGTTGAGAGTGTCCACTAGTGAAAGTATAATCCCTAGGCCTTGTTCCTAAATACTGCTATCGCTGCTTGTTTACTGTTTTACTGTATTTCTACTGCCTGCAATATTACCACCATCAACTACACGCCGGCAAGCACTTTTCAGGTGCTTGTTGCTACTTGCTCATACTTATTCATACCACCTGTATTTCACTATCTCTTCGACGAACTAGTGCACCTATTAGGTGTGTTGGGGACACAAGAGACTTCTTGCTTTTTGGTTGCGGGGTTGCATGAGAGGGATATCTTTGACCTCTTCCTCCCGAGATCGATAAACCTTGGGTGATCCACTTAAGGGAAACTTGCTGCTTGTTCTACAAACCTCTGCTCTTGGAGGCCCAACACTGTCTACAAGAATAGAAGCTCCAGTAGACATCAAGCACTTTTACAGGCGCCGTTGCTGGGGAGGAAAGGTAAAAGGCACTCATACTCCGGTTCCAGTGTAACGGTACTTTTCCGGCGCCATTGTGTGTGTGCTCGAAGCTATTTCCTTTAGATCCTGCAATTGCATCTTTTTGTTTCTTGTTTACACTAGTTAGGCATAATGGAAAACAACAAAAATATGAGAGATCTTTATGAACTTTATCTTGAATTAGGACATGATGTGTTTGAAGAGAGAATTAAAAAACCCATGGAACTTTATATGCATGCTAATGGGAATGTTATTAATATGAATGCTTTGAACACTATTGTTGCTAATGCTATGGAAAATTCTAAGCTTGGGGAAGCTGGTTTTGATGAGCATGATCTTTTTAGTCCCCCAAGCATTGAGGAGAAAATTTACTTTGATGATACTTTACCTCCTATTTATAATGATTATAATGATAGTAGTCTTTTGGTACCACCTGTTATGGAGGATAAATTTGATTATGATTACAATATGCCTCCTATATTTGATGATGATAATAATAATGATAGCTACTTTTTCGAATTTGCTCCCACTACAACTAATAAAATTGATTATGCTTATGTTGGGAGTAGTAATAATTTTATGCATGAGACTCATGATAAGAATGCTTTATGTGATAGTTATATTGTTGAGTTTGCTCATGTTTCTACTGAAAGTTATTATGAGAGAGGAAAATATGGTTGTAGAAATTTTCATGTTACTAAAACACCTCTCTATGTGCTGAAATTTTTGAAGCTACACTTGTTTTATCTTCCTATGCTTGTTACTTTGCTCTTCATGAACTTGTTTATTTACAAGATTCCTTTTCATAGGAAGCATGTTAGGATTAAATGTGTTTTGAATTTGCCTCTTGATGCTCTCTTTTGCTTCAAATACTATTTCTTGCGAGTGCATCATTAAAACTGCTCAGCCCATCTTAATGGCTATAAAGAAAGAACTTCTTGGGAGATAACCCATGTGTTTATTTTGCTACAGTAATTTTGTTTTATATTTGTGTCTTGGAAGTTGTTACTACTGTAGCAACCTCTCCTTATCTTATTTTATTGCATTGTTGTGCCAAGTAAAGTCTTTGATAGTAAGGTTCATACTAGATTTGGATTACTGCGCAGAAACAGATTTCTTTGCTGTCACGAATCTGGGCAAAATTCTCTGTAGGTAACTCAGAAAATTATGCCAATTTACGTGAGTGATCCTGAGATATGTACGCAACGTTCATTCAATTTGAGAATTTTTATTTGAGCAAGTCTGGTGCCTCAATAAAATTCGTCTTTACGGACTGTTCTGTTTTGACAGATTCTGCCTTTTATTTCGCATTGCCTCTTTTGCTATGTGGGATGGATTTCTTTGTTCCATTAACTTCCAGTAGCTTTGGGCAATGTCCGGAAGTGTTAAGAATGATTGTGTCACCTCTGAACATGTGAGTTTTTGATTATGCACTAACCCTCTAATGAGTTTGTTTCGAGTTTGGTGTGGAGGAAGTTTTCAAGGGTCAAGAGAGGAGGATGATACAATGTGATCAAGAAGAGTGAAAGCTCTAAGCTTGGGGATGCCCCGGTGGTTCATCCCTGCATATTTCAAGAAGACTCAAGCATCTAAGCTTGGGGATGCCCAAGGCATCCCCTTCTTCATCGACAAAATTATCAGGTGACTTCTCTCTTGAAACTATATTTTTATTCGGTCACATCTTATGTACTTTACTTGGAGCGTCTGTTTGTTTTTTTTTTGTTTTTGTTTGAATAAATGCATGCTTGTGTGGGAGAGAGACATGCTCCGCTGGTTCATATGAACACATGTGTTCTTAGCTTTTAATGTTCATGGCGAAGGTTGAAACTGCTTCGTTAATTGTTATATGGTTGGAAACGGGAAATGCTACATGTAGTAATTGGTAAAATATCTTGAATAATTTGATACTTGGCAATTGTTGTGCTCATGTTTAAGCTCTTGCATCATATACTTTGCACCTATTAATGAAGAAATACATAGAGCTTGCTAAAATTTGGTTTGCATAATTGGTCTCTCTAAGGTCTAGATAATTTCTAGTAAAGAGTTTGAACAACAAGGAAGACGGTGTAGAGTCTTATAATGTTTACAATATGTCTTTTATGTGAGTTTTGCTGCACCGGTTCATCCTTGTGTTTGTTTCAAATAGCCTTGCTATCCTAAACCTTGTATCGAGAGGGAATACTTCTCATGCATCCAAAATACTTGAGCCAACCACTATGCCATTTGTGTCCACCATACCTACCTACTACATGGTATTTCTCCGCCATTCCAAAGTAAATTGCTTGAGTGCTACCTTTAAACAATTCAAAATTTATTACCTCTGATTTGTGTCAATGTTTTATAGCTCATGAGGAAGTATGTGGTGTTTATCTTTCAATCTTGTTGGGCAACTTTCACCAATGGACTAGTGGCTTCATCCGCTTATCCAATAATTTTGCAAAAAGAGCTGGCAATGGGATTCCCGGTCCCAAATTAATTAATAAAAATAGACACTCCTCCATGGTATGTGATTGTTGGACGGCACCCGAAGGATTCGGTTAGCCATGGCTTGAGAAAGCAAAGGTGGGGAGGAGTGTCATCATAATAAAACTAAAATAAAAAGGCACTCCTTCATGGTATGAGATTGTTGGCGGGCACCCGAGGATTCGGTTAGCCATGGTTTGTGAAAGAAAGGTTGGAAGGAGTGCCACCCAAAAATAAAATAAAATGGGAGCCGCTCTTTGAAGGTTTGTCTGGCAAGGGGGTTAGAGTACCCACTACCATTCGTTGACAACAACAAACACCTCTCAAAATTTTACTTTTATGCTCTCTTTATGTTTTCAAAATCAAAGCTCTAGCACAAATATAGCAATCGATGCTTTCCTCTTTGAAGTGCCTTTCTTTTACTTTTATGATTGAGTCAGTTCACCTATCTCTCTCCACCTCAAGAAGCAAACACTTGTGTGAACTGTGCATTGATTCCTACATACTTGCATATTGCACTTGTTATATTACTTTGCATTGACAATTATCCATGAGATATACATGTTACAAGTTGAAACCAATCGCTGAAACTTAATCTTCCGTTGTGTTGCTTCAATACCTTTATTTTGAATTATTGCTTTATGAGTTAACTCTTATGCAAGACTTATTGATGCTTGTCTTGAAAGTATTATTCATGAAAAGTCTTTGCTATATGATTCAATTGTTTACTCATTGCATTAACATTGCTTCGAATCGCTGCATTCATTACATATGCTTACAATAGTATGATCAAGGTTATGATGGCATGTCACTCCAGAAATTATCTTTGTTATCGTTTACCTGCTCGGGACGAGCAGAAACTAAGCTTGGGGATGCTGATACGTCTCCGACGTATCGATAATTTCTTATGTTCCATGCCACATTATTGATGATATCTACATGTTTTATACATACTTTATGTCATATTTATGCGTTTTCCGGAACTAACCTATTGACGAGATGCCGAAGGGCCAGTTGTTGTTTTCTGCTGTTTTTGGTTTCAGAAATCCTAGTAAGGAAATATTCTCGGAATCGGACGAAATCAACGCCCAGCATCCTACTTTTCCACGAAGCTTCCAGAACACCCGAGAGTCGCCGGAGGGAGCCCCGGTGGGCCCGGGAGGTAGGCCGGCGCGGCCCGGGCCCTGGCCGCGCCGCCTTACCCTCTCACCGCCTCTTCGACCCTCCGACTCCGCCTCTTCGCCTATATAAAGGTCCTCGACCTAAAACCTCGATACGAAAAGCCACGGTACGAGAAACCTTCCAGAGCCGCCGCCATCGCGAAGCCAAGATCTGGGGGACAGGAGTCTCTGTTCCGGCACGCCGCCGGGACGGGGAAGTGCCCCCGGAAGGCTTCTCCATCGACACCACCGCCATCTTCATCATCGCTGCTGTCTCCCATGAGGAGGGAGTAGTTCTCCATTGAGGCTTGGGGCTGTACCGGTAGCTATGTGGTTAATCTCTCTCCCTATGTACTTCAATACAATAATCTCATGAGCTTCCTTACATGATTGAGATTCATATGATGATGCTTGTAATCTAGATATCATTATGCTAGTCAA
The DNA here is from genome assembly GCF_022539505.1 of Lolium rigidum. Classification (NCBI taxonomy): domain Eukaryota; kingdom Viridiplantae; phylum Streptophyta; class Magnoliopsida; order Poales; family Poaceae; genus Lolium; species Lolium rigidum. Next base: position 314,284,798 of record NC_061508.1, on the reverse strand, counting down.
GTGGATTTTACTTATGTGATCTCCGAAGACTCCTTGTCCCACGTGTGTAAAGGTGACAGTGTGTGCACCGTGTGGGTCTCTTAGGCTATATTTCACAGAATACTTATTCACTGTTATGAAGAGCATAGTGAAGTGCTTATTTATATCTCTTTATGACTGCAATGTGTTTTGTATCACAATATATCCGTGTGCTACTCTAGTGATGTTATTAAGGTAGTTTATTCCTCCTGCACGGTGTAATGGTGACGATGTGTGCATCGTGTAGTACTTGGCGTAGGCTATGATTGTGATCTCTTGTAGATTATGAAGTTAACTATTGCTATGATGGTATTGATGTGATCTATGCCTCCTTTCGTAGCGTGAAGGTGACGAGTGTGCATGCTATGTTAGTACTTGGTTTGGTTATGTTGATCTGTCATGCACTCTAAGGTTATTTAAATATGAACATCGAATATTGTGGAGCTTGTTAACTCCGGCATTGAGGGTTCGTGTAATCCTACACGAGTTAGTGGTGTTCATCATCCAACAAGAGGGTGTAGAGTCTAGCATCTATTTATTTATTCTGTTATGTGATCAATGTTGAGAGTGTCCACTAGTGAAAGTATAATCCCTAGGCCTTGTTCCTAAATACTGCTATCGCTGCTTGTTTACTGTTTTACTGTATTTCTACTGCCTGCAATATTACCACCATCAACTACACGCCAGCAAGCACTTTTCTGGTGCTGTTGCTACTACTCATACTTATTCATACCACCTGTATTTCACTATCTCTTCGCCGAACTAGTGCACCTATTAGGTGTGTTGGGTACACAAGAGACTTCTTGCTTTGTGGTTGCAGGGTTGCATGAGAGGGATATCTTTGACCTCTTCCTCCCTGAGATCGATAAACCTTGGGTGATCCACTTAAGGGAAACTTGCTGCTGTTCTACAAACCTCTGCTCTTGGAGGCCCAACACTGTCTACAAGAATAGAAGCTCCCGTAGACATCACCCACCTTAATGCAAAGCTCTACAAGAGCAAGGCACCATTACATAGTACTTCATGCTTAATGATTCTATCCCAAGTTTTGACTTTGGTTTATCAAGGTTTATTTTTGATTCATGATTCACTTGGTTAGTTATGGAGTAGTACAAGAGCATCACACTTAGCCTAGAGAGCTACAAGTTAATTAGTACCCCTCATGACTAGTTGCTAGTGCTAAAAACTAAAAGTGACTACTTTAGATGGGAACTTGTGAAAACCAATGACTTTGAAAACCTTGGAATGATGAGTCATTCTATTGAAAGATTTTGAAGGTGAATATGACTTGTGAATGACTTGGTGAATTTTACAAAACTGATGGTTGGGTTCGGATGCGGTACCATTCCAATTTTACAAGTACCCCCACAATACCTGAATCTGGGTAAGGTTTAACTAGAAACTTATGTATTTTAGTATAGGTTCCCTCTGAACAAGCGTCATAGGTGTCGTTGCCTATTCGACGGTACCTCAGAGGAGGGATCCTCACGAGGGGAAGAAGAAGTAGGGGCCATAGGGCGGAGTGCACACGGGACGGTGGTACGCGAGTTACCCAGCTTCGGAACACCTGCACGATGACGGGGCCTCTCTGTCGCTTGTCTGGAATTATCTGGGCGCTTTCGCGTTGTTACAATGAGTTGAGATTGTGCCTCTAGGGCTCCCGGGATCCGGCTTATAAAGGCGCACGGATCTAGGGTTTACATGGAGAGTCCTAGCCGGATTACAGACAGCCTAGCTACGGTACAATATCTTGCCGTGCACGTCACTGATCCGCCTTCCATATACGTCGTACCGGATCCGGGTTCCTCATGGGCCTCCGTGGATCCGGGTTACTCCTACCGTCAGTACGGATCCGGCTTACTGATCCTGGGCTGGACTTCTTCCTTCATGATCAACAGCAACTGGGCCGCCCGATGGGCCACACGCCTCACCACCGTCTGTGGGCCACCCGGGCTTGCCGGATCTAGGCGCTGTCGATGGTACACCCATGAAGTATACCCACAACAGTAGCCCCCAGAGTTCTCCGAGTTTCACCTGCAGTTTTCCGCCATGCTTGCACCTTTGGTTTCCGGCATCGTTGATAACGCGGAGAAACTTGAAGAGCTCCAACTTTGCATTTTCTTCTTTTTCCAACTTACAGCCGGAAAATGCTCCCATCCTGCGGGACTTCATCCATCGACGTTCCAAAGAACATTTCCGGGTTACTCCCTGCTCGCGAACGAGAGCCAACTTATCTTCACACAATTACCCGGAATCTTAAAAGACTCAAACGGTTCCGCCAATTCTGGCGCCATTTTCGCGCGATTTGTGCGGTAACTTATCTCTAGCCATTTTTACCGCTAGGGTTTGGGACACGTGTCACGCATCCAACGGCGCGACGCTTGCGTTCCGACCACAGGATGCGGAGCACGAATCTTATCCCTCCAGCCTATAAATATCCGCCGTCGAGACCCCTTACCCTCATTCACCCCCCTTCTCACCTCTCTCCCGAGCGCCGCCGCGAGCCTCCTCTCCGCCGTGCCGGAACCCGCCGGAACAGTCGCCGGAACATCACCGGAGCGAGCCCACCACCGCAGTGTTCTTCGTGTTCTTAACTTCGGCGAGCCACCGCGCGGAAAACTCGTCGCCGGCAGCTCCGACCACCGCATACGCCATTACGGTAAGCCTCCGAGCTTCACTTTCGCGCCGTAGTTGGTAGGGGTGAACTTTGAGGAAGACGATGTGGGATCCGACTAAAGAAAGTTTCCGCCAAACCTTTTTCTTCAGATGTCTTCAACGACTCCGCCTCCGACCTCGGATCCAATCATGGCGACCCCGATCTCCTCCGCCCCTCCTCCCTTCGTTCCAGTCAGGCTGGATCCTTCAAAGGATTCCGGCAAAGAAGCTGAGGGGACCTCTGCTCACCCAGAAAAAACCTCCGAGGCGGGTCAAACGGAGCAGCAGGCGGAAGAGGTCGCCAAAAAGTCGAAAGCTCGCAAGCGAGACTCCGAAGCTAAGGGAAAATGGTGGCCCTGTACCACCACCGAGATGGAGCTGAAGAACCTCGAGGCGGAGGGCTTCCTGCAACCCGGAAGCTGGAGGTCAATTCCAGATGAACCTGCTCCGGCTCCAAGGGACGACGAGATGGTGCTGACGAAGGCACTGGTGGAGCACGGATTTTCATTTCCGCCTTCGGACTTCTTCCTGGAGATTCTGAAGACGTATGGGCTCCAACCCCACAACATATCTCCGAATAGCGTGCTCGCCATCAGCAACCACGTCGCTCTCTGCGAAGGCCACCTCCGGGTAACTCCAGAGCTTCCCCTCTTCCAATACTATTTTTCTGTCAAGAAAGAGAAGATCCGCCAGACTTCCGAGTTGGCGACTTGCGGATCCGTCACCTTCATAATCCGCCCGGGCCGCGTCTACCCCCCCACCGACCGCCACGAATCCGCGAGATATTGGTCTGGGGGTTTCTTCTACTTGAAGGACGTCTCCGACCCCGCGAGTGATAAGAAGCTGCCGCCTTTCAAGAACTGCCCCGCCATTGAGCTTCCGTCATGGACGCACTGCCCCCACTTCTCCGACTCGCCTCAGCTGACCCGCGCTGTCAGGCGGATCTGCAAGCTTACAGAGGAGGGGCTAACGGGGAAGGATTTAACCCTTTCTTGGTTCACGAAGCGGATCCAGCCGCTGCAACACAGGGACCGCCTGATGTTTGAGTACACAGGGCGCGACGATCCAATGCGCGCCACCAAAGACAATCTCTCCGCCGACGCCATCGACAAGAGGATCCGGGTCCTCATCAAAATCCCACGTGAACTCCATGTTCACGTATGCAACAAAGACATCCACACGAATGGATCCGGAACCGCGGTACGTCGTTTTGACTTTGGTCTATTGTTTTTCTTCGCTTTTTTGTCTAAGTGTTTAACTTTGCATTAGCTCGAGGCGCTTGAGGAAAATGAACTCGGAACTCTCCTCCGAGTCCCATCCACCGGTAACGTGGATCCGGAAGCCACATCGGAGGCGGAAGCTCCTGAAGCCCCTCGTCCCGCGAAGAGGAAGAAGCCAGCCCCTTCCAGCCCTTATGCGAAACGCCCAGCATTGCGGCTACCCGGAAAGCTGAGGCGGAAAAGAAGCGCCTCTCGCTGATTAATACCAGCAACAAGGGGCAGCCTGCCATCCAGCATTTCTTCAAGCCTTCCGGGTAAGCGTCTACTTCCGAGACCCAAGTTCTGGTTTAACGCTCGCTCTTATACTTTTATGTTTTTCCTGAAGTTCTGGAAGCCAGCCCCCCAAGGCCCCAAGGGTCCCGAAGAAGAGAGCCAAGCCATCTCCGGCTTCTTTTCCTATTACTCCTGAAGTTGAAGTTCCGCCCAAGGCTTCATCCACCTCCAAGCCGGATCCGAAAGACGTCATCGACCTTGATGACATTCCTGAGGATCCCGCTCACCAGGGCGACTCCGCCAAGGGGACCTCCTCACCCATTCCTCCGCCAGATCAACCAAGCTCCGCTTTCGCGGGGCCCACTGGAGAAGAACAGGAGCAAAAGGCTAAGCTCCTCCAAGTTACCAACGCGACCCGAGTCAACCTCCAACCAACTCCGTCCCTCCAAAAGCTTACCCTTGCGCAACGTCACGCGGAAGTTTCCGCCATGCTGAACAAGGTGTGGGGAAAGCCGGACGAGGAGGTGCGAGAGCTCGCGGACCTGGAAGACAGCCTGAAGGATTTTTTCGCCAAGCACAAGGAAGTGCGGCAGGTAATACTAGCCCCCAAGCATTGGGTGATATAGTTCCGTGTAAAATGTATTAGCCGATGCTTTCCCAAAATATACCTTTAGGCGGATTCTTCGCTAGCTCCCCAGACTTTAATATCCGACTAACTCTTTGCTGCTTCGCAGACCACGCGGAAACTGCACGAAGATCTGCGCGTGCACGTGCTGGAGCAGATCGCGGAAATTGAAGGGCTGCGCCAGCATGCGGAAAATAGCAAGAAAGATATCCAGCTGCTTGAGACCCGCCTTCAAGGTACGAGATCCGGGTCTTTTACTTGCATAATATCCAGTTGTCTAGAATGCATAATATGTTAACTTGCTGCCTTCAGAAGAGACTGCTAAGCACTCCTCGTTCGATGAGCTTTCCGCCAAGGTCAAGGTGCTTGAGGCGGAGAACGAGTCCCTCAAAGCCTTCATCCAAGAATCCTCAAGCAAGGAGACTGAGGCGAGGAAAGAGCTCTCCGAGAAGCATGCCCGCGACCTGGCGGAGCTGAATGAAAAACTGGAGAGAAGCCAGGGCCGCGTGATTTCCACAGTTGCCAAGAACAAAGTTCTGGAAGCGGAGGCGGAAGCCATCGACAAACTTATCTTCCGTAAGCGTTTTTTTTCGCGTCGTTGCTCCGAGTACCTTGTATGCTTTCTCTCTAACGGAACTGAACCTCCTCCTTTCACAGCAAGCCTTGGCTTTGAGTGGTCCAAAGAGTCAAACCTGAAGAGGACGGAGGCGTACGATGAAGCGCGGATTTCAATCGACGCGTTATTTGAAGCCTGTCGCGGAATCGCCAAGACTCTGTTTCTGAAGAAGGCCCAAACCACGATCATCGATACGATGACCAAACTTATGAGGCAGGTGCCAGATTTCATCAAGGACTGGCAAAAATCTTCAGCACGCGGAGCCGCCTCCTTAGTCCTGGCCACCTGCAAGGCTCACTTCCCCTCGCTCAACCTGGCGGATGTTGCACGCGGAGCCCCCAAGGAATCCGACATGGGTGCCCTCCTCGCGGAAACCGAAGGCTATGAGCAGTTGTTTGTTAGGCGAGTGGATCACTCGTTCTGGTATAACAAACACGATCTGCCCGCCGGATTTTCCAATGCAGAGGAGGAGGCAGGCGAACCGGAGTATTATGGGGAAGGATCCGGGTCAAGCAGCGAGCATTCCGGAGGAAACTCTGGTGACGACTCTGAAGCCGGATCTGGTGACAGCGACGAAGGCTCCACCTACCAGCAATCTGAAGAGGAGGACTCCGAGTAGAGTTCCTGTGTAGGCAATGAGACAAGTTGCATCATTTTGGCCCCAGAGTGGGTTTGTAATAAGACTTAAATTCTTAAGTAGCTAGGAACGAAACGATTATGCATGGGGCGGAAACATTTATCCTGCTATCCGTTAATGTTATGTGCATGTTTCGTTTTATGTCGGAAAGCAAGTGCTGATTTCGCTGTTTTCCGGCTTGCCCGCTTGACCTTCCGCGAGCCGGAAGACCTTAGCCGGAAACGCTCGCCGGCGCGACGAAGCCCAATGGCAATCCGTCAATAACCGCGGAAACAAGCCCCCAAGCATAGGTGCCGGAAATCGCTACTAGGAATCCACGAGTTCGCAACAGAAAACAACTTAATCAGAAAACTTAAGCTTACGTCCTATAGGACGATTTTTGAAAATCACAACTTTTATACACGCCTAGGCGGAAAGATCCAGCTCTGCGGTTTTAGTCGGAAAACATACACGATCTAAAAATGAACAAGTAAAGGAGGTAAAAGACTCAAAGAGTGAACCATAAGCTTTATTTCATTGATCATGTATAACTATTACAGAGTTTGTAACTCGGAAAAAATATGCTAAGTGTAGAAAGGACGTAGGCTGTGCGATATTCCAGGGGCGATCTGTTTCATCGTAGATGTCATCCGGATCCTCACGCTTGCGTTTCCGGTGCCAATTAGCAGGTCTATCCCTGAGCTCGCGGAAATCAACAAGGTAGTATGACCCGTTATGAAGCACTTTGCTAACGATGAAGGGTCCTTCCCATGGAGATTGCAGCTTATGGTCTTTCACCTGTCGAAGGCGGAGGACCAGGTCTCCTGCCATAAAGGAGCGTTTCCGAACTCGACGACTGTGATAGCGTCGGAGCTTCTGCTGGTAGATGGCGGAGCGCTGGTCAGCTAAGTTCCGAGCTTCCTCGATCGAGGTCCACGGATAGCTGTCCGGCCTCGTCGACTGTTTCTTCATTGTAGGCGAAAACTCGCGGTGAGTCGTGGATGATGTCGGAGGGAAGCACGGCTTCGGATCCGTATACCAGGAAAAATGGGGTAAACCCTGTTGATCTGTTAGGGGTAGTTCGTAAACTCCACAGAACAGCTTCCAACTCGTCAGCCCAAGCTCCGGCTGCTCGTCGCAATGGTTCTTCAAGGCGCGGCTTAATTCCTGATAATATTAGACCGTTAGCCCTTTCAACCTGACCGTTAGATTGTGGATGAGCCACAGATGCAAGGTCCAGTCGAATCCCCATTGTGTCACAATAATCCCTTAACTCTCCTTGAGCGAAGTTTGTGCCATTATCTGTGATTATGCTGTGCGGGATGCCGAATCTCATCACGAGGCTGCAGACGAATTTTAGTGCCGTAGCACCATCGGCTTTTCTCACCGGCTTAGCCTCGATCCATTTGCCGAACTTGTCAACAGCGACCAGGAGGTATTCAAAACCGCCAGGAGATGATCTCTTTAACTTACCAACCATATCGAGCCCCCAGACCGCAAATGGCCAGGTGATAGGTATGGTCTTCAGCTCTTGGGCTGGAGCGTTTGGTTGAGTAGCGTAATACTGACAACCTCGGCAGGTCTTGACTATTTTATCAGCGTCTTCTTTAGCTGTAAGCCAATAGAAACCTAACCGAAAAGCTTTTGCAACGAGTGATCTGGGAGCGGCATGATGCCCGCAATCCCCTGCGTGGATCTCTCTGAGGATTTCAATGCCATCTTGATTGGAGACGCATTTGAGAAACACCCCTGCTGCACTTCGTTTGTAGAGCTGTCCATCAACAATTGTGTAGGTTCTCGCTCGTCTGACGATCTGTCGTGCGAGGACCTCGTCCTCTGGCAACTTCTGATCGATGAGGTAGTCCAGGAAAGGTTGTGTCCAAGCCGGAATGATAGCCATCACTTCTCTAGCCGGAGATACTGCCACTTCTGGGTTTTCCGGGTTAGCGCCCTTCACCGAGGGTATCCGGAGATGCTCCAGGAAAATGCCAGGCGGAATTTGCTTCCTGCCGGATCCGAGCTTGGATAGCATGTCTGCCGCTGTGTTATCGTCTCTCCTGACGTACTTGACTTCGTATCCGAGGAAGCACTTGGCGATCTCATCAACTTCGTCTCTGTAGGCCGCCATGACGGAGTTTCTGGCGTTCCAGGTTCCGGCTACTTGTTGTGCCACCAGGTCGGAATCTCCACAGCATATGATGTGCTTGATCCCAATTTCCTTAGCGATGCGTAGACCGTGTAGTAGAGCCTCGTATTCCGCCATGTTATTTGTAGCTTCGAAGTGGATCTGCACGAGCGTCATCTGCGGTTCTTCTCCGGTAGGGGACTTCGGGGTGACTCCGGCTCCCGAGCCTTGATGCTGCTTGGATCCATCGAAGTGCATGACCCATGTTTATGGTTCCGGCTCCAGACTTGCATCCGGAGCTTCTGTCCAATCTGCGACGAAATCTGCCAAGACTTGGGATTTAACCGCAGTCCTGGGCTTGTAAGCGATGTCGAAGGCGGATAGTTCAATGCCCCATTTAGCCGTACGTCCTGTTGCGTCAGCGTTGTTGAGAATTGTTGACAGCGGAGTCTTGCTCACGACTGTTACTGGATGCTCTTGGAAGTAATGCCTCAGCTTCCGGCTGCCTAGGAACACACCATAAGCTAGCTTCTGGAAGTGAGGATATCTCTGTTTTGATTCCGTCAGCACCTCGCTAATGTAGTAGACAGGTCTTTGGACGTCATATTCATGACCTTCTTCCTTTCGTTCCACCACGATGACGAGGCTGATGACTTTGTTGGTGGCTGCCAGATAGAGGAGCATTGGCTCTGACTCTGCTGGAGCTGCCAAGATAGGTGGGGAGGTGAGTATTTCCTTCAACCCTCGAAGAGCTGCGTCAGCTGCATCGTCCCAGACAAATTTGTCTGTTTTCTTCAGCAGCTTGTACAGAGGTAGTGCCTTCTCGCCAAGACGGCTAACAAACCTGCTGATTGCTGCGACGCAACCAGTTAGTCGTTGCACATCTTTGAGACAAGTTGGCCGTTTGATACACGAGGATTGCCTTGATCTTTTCCGGGTTAACCTCAATGCCTCTGTGAGAGACTATGAAGCCAAGGAGTTTTCCGGCTGGCACGCCGAAGACGCACTTCAGCGGATTCAACATCATCTTGTACCTGCGGAGGTTGTCAAAGGTTTCTGTGAGGTCGCTGATCAAGTCGGATCCTTTCCGGGTCATGACCGCGATGTCGTCGACGTAAGCGTGCACGTTCCGGCCAATTTGGTCCTTCAGGCACCGCTGCATCGTATGTTGGTAAGTGGCACCTGCATTTTTCAAACCAAAAGGCATAGTAACATAGCAGTAAGTACCAAACGGGGTAATGAATGAAGTCGCCTTTTGGTCGGATTCCTTCATCCGGATCTGATGATACCCGGAATACGCATCAAGAAAACACAGAATTTCCGCCCCCGCCGTCGAATCAATGACTTGGTCAATGCGCGGCAGGGGGAACGGATCCTTCGGGCAATGCTTGTTCAAGCCAGAGTAATCGATGCACATTCTTAGTATTTCAGTGTTCTTTTTGGGTACAAGGACGGGATTCGCGACCCAATCGGTGTGGATAACTTCTATTACAAAACCCGCTTCTAGTAACTTTGCTAGTTCCATTCCTATGGCGCGGCGCTTCTTATCTCCAAAGCGTCGCATAGCTTGCTTCATCTGGTTTGGCCCCCGGATTTATGTTGAGGTAGTGCTCGGCGAGTTCCCTAGGTACTCGGACATGTCGGAAGGTTGCCATGCGAAGATATCCATGTTAGCGCGGAGGAACTCGACGAGCGCGTCTTCCTATTTGGGGTCCATGTTGGCTCCGACCGAAACCTCGCTTGGAAGAGTCGCCTTTGATGAGGTCGTGCTTCTTGGTTTCTATCACGGCCTTGAAGGAGGTTTTCTGCTCGGAGATCTCGCTTCTTGGTGGTCTGCATCTCGGTCGGATCCACCGCGGCTCCGTAGCCTTTCGGCTCTTCTCCGGATATCACGGACTCGCGAAGGCGGCTTCGCCTAACTCGCACTCATGAGCCTTTTTGTAGTCTCCGGATACGGTAATCATACCTTTAGGACCCGGAATCTTGAGCTTGTTGTAGATGTAGCACGCTCTTGCGTGGAACTTGTGGTAGGTGGGCCCGCCGAAGATGACGTGGTAGGAGCTCTTGAAGGGCACAACTTCAAACGTGATCTTCTCTTCGCGGAAATTATGAACATCGCCGAAAGCCACGGGAAGTGTGATGCTGCCGAGGGAATTTGCCTTCTTACCCAGAACCACGCCATGAAACTCAGTGTTGCTGTGTTTGAGCTGTTCCTTGGTGAGGTTCATCCGCTCTAGAGTCTCCAGGTACATGATGTTCAGACTGGCTCCGCCATCCATGAGGCACTTGGAGAAGTCATACCCGTCTATGCGAGGACTTACAACCAAGGCGTAGCATTCTTTTGGCACAATTGCGGGGTGATCCTTCCTATCAAATGTGCATGGGATTTCCGACCACTGACGTCATCGCGGCACGGCCGGAACTATGGCGTTCGGGATCCGGGTAGCCGACTTGGAGGCGCGTATCGTTGGAGTCCCGAGGAAAGTGTGGTAAGCCCCCACGCTCTTTTTGTCGAATGGGTTGGATTTTCCTGCGGATCCTGCCTTGGGATCCGGCGAGTTATCATCCTCGTCCATCGCCTCGGAACTATCATCCTCTTTGTCCTTGTTCTTGCCCTTGCCACCTTTGCCGCGTGGGCGGTGCTTCCGGGCGCGCTTGTATCCTGCCTCCGGGTCGTTCTTTAGGTCATTGACCCACTTGCAGTTGCGGTTGGTGTGAGTGGACTTCCCTGTAACCGGATCCAGATGGGCCAGGCAGGGCATGTCTCTGTACTCCTCGTAGGTTTGCGGAGCGCGGGATCCGCCAGCTGTGACCTCAGAGGTATGCTGCTGACCCCTGCCGGCTCCGGCTCCACGTCCGCGTCCTCTTCCGCCTCCTGGACCTCCGCGTTGAAACGCCATGGCGACCATCTCGGATCCGCCACTCTTCTGGTCATCAGGGTTCTTGCGCTTATGGCTGCTGCTGCTACCGTTATCATGGTTCTTCTTTTGTTGATGCAGGGGGATTGCTGTAGCTGCGAGATCACCGCCTGCGTCGTCATCGGCGGCTGTGTGATCGCTGGCGATGGTGATCATGTCGTCCAACGTCAGTTTATTTGCATTGACCAAGCAAGTTAACTTGTGTCGCAGCAATCCTCCTCGCTGCAAGCCTCCAATGAAGGCGTGCATTGCTGTGCGGTTGTCGACGTTCTCGCACTCGTTTCTGCATGCCAACCATCGGGTGAGGAAATTCCTCGATGTTTCGCCCTTCTTCTGGATGCATGCTCGCAGTGTCGCTTGTTGTGGCAGGTCTCTTGTAGGTGCCCCTGAAGTGCTTCTCGAAAGCGTTCTTCAGGTCGAACCAGCAAAAGATGGAATTCTTCTCGAGGTCGCTGAGCCAGATCCAGGCTGGACCCACAAGGTACAACTGAAGCATGCGGCAGGCGATGTTAGGGGTTCCTCCGGCGAAGGTTACAGCATTATAGTAATCCTCAATCCAGGTATCCGGCCTTTCGGTGCCATCATAATGCTTCAGGTTTCCGGGTAGCTTGAGGTTCATCCTTGGCTTTGGTTCCTCTCGAATCATCCTCGCCAAAGCACTTCGGACCAATGTAGTTGGTTCTGTACTCGTTAAGGCGGTCCCGCGCGTCGCGCGAGCCGTGGCGAGGAGACTTTGAGCGAGAGCGAGATCTTCGACCATTGCCTCCGCCTCCACCTCCGCCGCCGCCGCTAGGTGGTGGTGAGGGAGACCTGCGAGGTGGGCGGTTCGACTTCTTGCTTCCGCCATCTGAATCTCCTCGACCTTCCTGGTGCTGGCTCCGGCTCCTGTGGCTGCCTTCGCCTTGGCGCTGGCTGCCCTGGTCGTTCCGGCGAGGCTCCGGGTCACGGCTCCGGTGAGGCTCTGGGTCCCGGCTCCGGCGAGGTTCTGGGCCGCGGTCCTCATTCCGACTCCTCCTGGGCTCCGGCTCATGAACATTGTTCTGGTTCCGGCGAGGTTCCGGCGAGCGCTCCCTGTTTCTGTTTCTTGGCAGCACGTTGTCGCGGATAACAATCCCACCATGCCCTGGGGGCCTGGTGTTTCCGGCTGGACTACGGCGGCGAGGGGGTCGCGGGTAACCGTTGGGCGGAGGAGAGGGGTTGCGGTATTTGTCTCGTCCAGAGTACATCGCATCCTTTCCCTTTCTTGGATCTGACGGTGGCGTCTTTGATGGTACGGGGATCGGATTTGGGTGTTCCCTGGCTTTCCTTCTGCGCTCCGAGGATCCGGTGTGTGATTCATCGTCGGGATGCCGATCAGCGCGGGCGTCCTTCTGCGCGGTAGATACACGATTATCCGGATTGGATTCCACCTGCGCGAAGTATCCGCCTTGCTTTGCTCGTCGCATTGCTTGAAGCGACAAGTGTGCGGAGATAGTTGAGATCAACCTCTTCGTCCTTCTTCTTCAGCAATTCCGCAGCTTTTTGCATGTTGTCCTTTGGGGTTTCCGCCGGCTGGTGCTCGCGGGCGTGTTGAAGGGTATCCTGCGAGGCGGAATTGCTTCTCTAACAATTCGATCGGCCTCCGCCTGCGCATAGATCATCTTTACTTCCCACTCAGCCCTCATGCTCTTGACCTGCTCGAGTGTGGCAGTAATCTCGCGATCCTGTCTGTCGAAATTTTCCGCCAATCCTTGAGCTTCTGCCCTCTCTTCCCTTAACGCAGCTTCGGTATCGGCGAGCTTCTTGGCTGTGGCCAGCATTTCCTTTCTAGTGGCCTCTAGGGCCTCCAGATCTGTGGCGTCGCCTGGGGTTATAGGTGTGTTAAGAACTGCTCGCGCGGCCATCTCTTCAGCTGACAGGAGCTCCTCCGAGGAAGAATCTCTGCGGGGTCGCTCCTGAGACCTTGGAGATCCTTGGTGGGATGGCTGAGGGTCAGATTGGTTGGTTGCCTCTCCTGATCCAGTTTGTCCCTGCGCTGCTACCGTTGCGAGAACCTGCTTAGGCTGGGCGGAGTCGACTTCAGGCTGATCACCGAAACCGTACTCCCCTAGCTTGCGGACGAAGTCATCAGATTCCATGGAGGGGGTATCTCCGGAAATTGGGCTCAGATTGCCCAAAATCGACTCTTCAACCGGAGCTTCGCTTTCTCCGACAGGCTCTGCCTGATCCGGATCTGCGCCGTTTTCCGGTGCCTCTACCTGCTCAGGACCAGCTCCGACTTCTTGAGGGGCGGTTCCGGCGGTATGGGCCAAGAAGTGTACGAAGTGGCACCTCTGCTTTTCTAACACCTGGGAGACCCAGGCGGATCTGCATTGGTCTTCCACCGTTGTTTCCTGCTCAGGGGCGGATTGGGTGGGTTTTGAAATTTCCAGATCTAAGGCGGAATCTTCCTTGGGAAGCTCCAGCATCTCAGATCGGATCTTCGCGACAGCGTCCAGCTCTGCGGCGGTCGCGTCTGCGTTACTTACCAGTGGGTTTCCGTCGGAATCGACGGTTTCCCCGATGAAGATGTGTATGCCGCCAATTGGGACGATGGAGAGCTTGACGGGGTTTGTCCTAGCCGGAATCCAGCACTCATCCGGAGGGACGATCGGCAGATTTCCGGCGTAAAGGACGCGCCCCACAGCGATGGTGTCGTCGTAGCTTCCCATGGCGGAACCCTCCCGGTTCCGGCCTCCGGACGCCACGAGCCCCATGGTGGGCGCCAACCGCCGTTGCCTATTCGACGGTACCTCGGAGGAGGGATCCTCACGAGGGGAAGAAGAAGTAGGGGCCATAGGGCGGAGTGCACACGGGACGGTGGTACGCGAGTTACCCAGGCTTCGAACACCTGCGCGATGACAGGGCCTACCGCCGCTTGTCCGGAATTATCCGGGCGCTTTCGCGTTGTTACAATGAGTTGAGATTGTGCCTCTAGGGCTCCCGGGATCCGGCTTATAAAGGCGCACGGATCTAGGGTTTACATGGAGAGTCCTAGCCGGATTACGTGACAGCCTAGCTACGGTACAATATCTTGCCGTGCACGTCACGGATCCGCCTTCCATATACGTCGTACTGGATCCGGGTTCCTCATGGGCCTCCGTGGATCCGGGTTACTCCTACCGTCAGTACGGATCCGGCTTACTGATCCTGGGCTGGACTTCTTCCTTCATGATCAACAGCAACTGGGCCGCCCGATGGGCCACACGCCTCACCACCGTCTGTGGGCCACCCGGGCTTGCCGGATCTAGGCGCTGTCGATGGTACACCCATGAAGTATACCCACAACAATAGGGGTTGCCGAGGCTGCCTCCATTGAAAGTGAAATAAGTTATGTTCCCAGTTGAGTTAAGTTAGGCAATGTTCCCACTTGAGTTAAGTTAGGCAAATGAAGAGGCTTTGATTACTAAAGTGCTTATGAAATAAAACTGGCTTTATGCAAATGAAACTAGGGTTAGCACCCCTTACTATAGTTGATAGTACTTACATTAGTATTAGTTTGCGAGTACTTTAAAGTATTCATGGCTGTGTCCCTGGCTATTCAAATGGCCAGACTATGAAGATGAGCCCCAGTACCAGGATGAAGGACAGCAGGACGTCTACGACAACTAGGACCACTCCTGACATCAACAGTTGCCTGTGGAACAGATGGACCACAACCGCTACTTGCTTCCGCTATGTGTTTTGTAATTGATCAAGAGATCAACTATTATTGTAATGAGACTGGATCATGTGATCCCTTTTATTTGTAAGACTATTATGTGTTGTAATGAATGGTGTGTTGTGATATCAATATTCCTGGGATTGCGAGGAATGGCATAATAGGCATCTGAACTTAAAAATCCGGGTGTTAACAATATGCGTACATAACAGTCCTGGAATCTGGCCGTGACAGCTCATCGCGAAGTAAAACCGGAAAAATCGGCGTAGATGTAATGATCCGGAGCTGCTTTACGCAGAATCCTCACACGTTGAATCTTCGATCGATCGGAAAGCATGGCATCCTGGCCGTGAAATTCATGCATGCAGTGATCCACACGTGAAGCTTCGATTTTTTCCGCTTCAATCCCTTTTTTTTCTCAAGAAAACATGTACATGTCGACTGTGGGCTGTTGCTGGAGCAAGGAACCGGAATCGATCAAATGTGATCTGTTTGCCTGCGTGCAGATTGCATGCATAAGCACCATTTAATCAATGACCACTTCACGTGAAGATGCAAATTACATGCATAGCTTCTCCGCTAGGCGGAATCGATGTAATTGTCTTTTCATTCATGCGACGTGTATCCCGGCAAAAGGTGACCAAGCCCGCTCGTTTCCGCCTTCGTTTCTGTGGATAAGCGTTCCGCCTCTGTCCATGTGTATTATGCAACTGATTGTAAAGGAACCGCGGCGGCAAAGCTGGTCAAGACAGGGTTGGAAAAAAACACGGCGGCAAAGCCAGCTCAAGCAGAATCAAAGCAATCCGCAGTGGCAAAGCCAGCTACGAAAGAGCCGGAAACAGACCAATGCCATGCCATGGCGGAATCAAAACACACCACGGGGGCATAGCCAGCCATAGCGGAATCACGACAGCTAGCAGTTTAATTGTTCTTTGCTTTACGTGGAGGAGTAGCCATGTCGGAAGTACCTGTGCTTGCTGTTAGGCTATGTTCCCACGGTGGGCGCCAACTGTCGTTGCCTATTCGACGGTACTCCAGAGGAGGGATCCTCATGGAGGGGAGAAGCAGTAGGGGCCATTGGGCGGAGAGTCCTCGGGACAGCGGTACGCGATTTACCCAGCTTCGGAACACCTGCTCGAAGACAGGGCCTATTGTTGCTTATCTGGAATTATATGGGCGCTTTCGCGTTGTTACAATGAGTTGTGGTTGTCTCGTCTCTACTTCGAGATCTGCCCTCAGGGCTCCCAGGATCCAGCTTATAAAGGCGCCCGGATAGTGGGTTTCTACGGAGAGTCCTACACAGAATACAAGATGCCTAACTACGGAACATTACATTGCCGTGCACATCAAGGATCCACCTATTCCTAACTTGTCGTAATGGATCCGGCTTCCTTCATGGGCCTTCACGGATCTGACTCCTGGCATAAACCTCTTCGGATCCGGCTACCTTCATGGGCCTTCATGGATCCGGCTACCTCAGTAGGTCGGTTCGGATCCGGCTACCTCAGTAGGTCGGTTAGGATCCGGCTCCTTGTTCCTAGGCTGGACATCTTCCATCTTGATCAATAGCAACTGGGCCGCTCGGTGGGCCATATGTCATCTCCACCATCTGTGGACCACCCGGGCTTGCCGGAATCGGACCATGTCGATGGTATACCTATGAAGTATATCCACAACAAAAGGTGCTTGAGATCTAGGGTTTGGAGGGGAAAGAGAAGAGTGTGGCGTCGTGGGTAGTGGGGATGCGGGGCAACTGTGCTCCCTGTATTATACACTACTAGGAAAAGGCCTATAGGCCCAGGGTTACCGCCGGCGCACCAAGAAAAATACACGCCTGTGGTATTTGCCTCCGGCCGCACGCCTATTGAGATGCGCCGGTGATAAGAAATACCGCCGGCACACATTCAGGAAGGCGCGCTGGGTATAAGGCTCGACCATGTCCACATCGATGCAAAAAATCTAGGACCCAGCCTTACCGCCGGCGCACCACTATAGTGGGACGCCGGTGGTATGTTGATTACCACGGGCGTACCACGTGGTGCGCCGGCGATAAGGGCTTCAGATATTTTCCTCCACACCCCCACCCCCCTTGGATTGTCTTTTTAGATTTGAAAACAAATAAAATCCTTTGATATGCTCATATCTTATGTAAAGTAGTTTTAAGGAAAATTTACAAACATGAATTTAGATATATTTTGTAAAATGGCATCATGTTTCGGTAAAACGGATTTTCTAGTTGCATGCGACCTACGATGAAAAAGTTTCTTTATATTAAAATGAATCTAGTTTAAGGAAAGAGTTTAAGCAAAGGTGAGCGGAAAGCATCTTGCATCGCTGGTGCACAAAGATGCCTGAAACATGCATGGCCCCAAGAAAATGGACAATTTCTGCCTTCCTCTGGAGCCTGGCCCAAGAGTACTTCAACGCGGGCTGGTCACAACAAGAAGGGAGCCTAGCCAGCCAATCATCCTTTGTTTTGCTCTCCACGGCTTGTTTTGTAGTCATGCGGGCTATCAATCACGCATGTACTAGTTAAGAAGAAACAGGTACTTCGTATGATTTCCAATCAAGTATAAATGTATAATACTTGCGATTTCCATGTATGTATTACAATTAATTCTGCCTGAAAATGGATAAAAATGACTCTTTTCTTAAACTTCAGTGTAAAGTGAAACGAATCTAATTTTTCTTCACAAAATTGCATCTTTGCACGATGCCTCTGCCCTAAGATCGATAGAGCCTTGTGCTATCTTGCCATGACTCCCAAGGCGGGGGAGTCGTGCTAACTAGCACAACACCCCAGCTAGCCCTAGACGTCATAGAAAGAAGGTGTTTTGTGATTGTTTTTAATCCGATCTATTTAATTTGTGCCCAGATTTTTCTCGGTTGAAAAAATTCCGGTCGCGCCCAAGGCAAGGGAGTGTGCTACTGCTATCCAGCTAGGGCCTAGACGTCATGGAGAGAACACATTTTGTGATTTTTTTAAAATCTGTACCATTCTATGTTGAAGCTTCAGACAAGGTTATTTTTGTCAATTTCCACCGGTTCTGCAGGGTGGTTACGAAGATTGTGAATGGAGCCGTTAGATGCATGTGACTGTAACATCGTACTACATCAGTGCGTGAGCCAGTCTCGATCCGTGTCTATCTCATGAAAAAAAATAGCGCGCTATTTCGACGCTAATGATACGCTATAACGTTTCTAGACAGCTCACGCTACATCATTTCGTGTTATAGCGTGCACGCTAATAGCGTATTTTTCGGCCGGCGCTATTTTATTATAGTGCGCTATTTTTTTTTTCCTTTGATGACTAGACGAGGACAAACCAAAACCATGGCAGCTAGGATCTGATCGCGAGAGATCGATAACTCGATATACTCCTCCTATATACTACAGACATATCCAGCACACACGTACTGTACTAGCTAGGAATCAGTGTTCAGTTCGCTAAGCCGCCAGAATGGAATCTTGATAAGTTTGATTGACTGAGAGTGAATCATCGCCAACTTAAACGCAAAGTCGGAGATGATAATCAGTTTCCTGTGCACAAACGACCAATTCATCCTACGCGGCAGAGACTCGAATGATAGACATAGATGTATCGAAGAAGAAAAGCATGTGCGTAGTTATTTATAGTTGCGATGGTGCATGAACGGCACGGATATGGGAAACAAAAAGGATCGAATCATATACTTTTACGCTAGTTAATTCATTTTCTGTTAACTATGGTCGTCGGTGGTGAATCGATGAATAGACCAGCCAGCCGTCGCATGACTCGCATCGTCTCAGCGGGCACGCATGCACGTGCGTCCTCGACGTTACTTATATACTCCCGCCATCTAAAAATAGGAGTTTTAACTTGATTTACATATATATGTATTTCTAATTAAAATACATCTAGGTCTGATTTTGTACAAATTATTTCCATGTCAGTGACACTTGATATGGATCGGAGGGTGTAAGACATCTCATGGTTACATCCTGACGTGTACTCCTTCAGCTCTTTCCAAAAAAATGTGGCATATAGTTTCTAACCAAAGTCAAATTTAAAATATTTTAAAGAATATATTCATAAAAGGATCAAAGTCCACAATAAAAATTGTGCACCATATGGATATCTATTTCACAACGGTTCAAGTTTAGAATACCGGGCTATATGTCTTAGCATCGACTATTTCAAGGCGCTAAGAAAGCTACAGCCGAAGCTAAGCCATTTAGCGTTTTCTACAAAACAAGAAAACTCCTAGAAAAATTAGGCATCATATATTCATAATATTTATAAATATGACAAGAAATTCAATGATACAAATTTGTACTGAACAATAACGATGATTGTAGTACTAATAAAAGTAGTGCATAAATGCATATTTCATACTCAGGTGTAACTTTCAATCAAAATATGGAAATATTTGAGCTTGGGACAAATAGAGTTATTTTTAGCTCTATTGAGCGTTTTGACGTGATTTAGTGAGCTATTAGTGGGGGATCCTATTTAGTACTAAAATAACATAACTTTAGTGAAAGTGCTGTGAATCTGCTATAACGAAGAGGTAGCACGCTATTTACAACTTTAGGATGGTTCTATTTACTTGCTTAAGCATTAGAGGTACGACTTTGATCGCAAGCTATATGCAAGATGTTTTTTCAAAAGGATAAAGTATATCTAGTTTGTAGCTTAGATCACAGTAAATAGTAAACCTTGGATTTTCCTCTGATGATCACTAGAAAGAGTTGTTCTCTCGAAGAGGTAGGAGAACGCGTCCCATCTAGTTGAAGCAAGGTCTAAAATAGCGAGCTATTTTATTAGTAAGGCCTTTCTCTAGGGGAAATGCACTTTGGCTCATAGGAGCATATGCTCTCATTATGTGAATCCACATTTCAAACTGTCAAAAAATTCTAAACTAAATTTTTACGTGTACATCTAGACATTTTATGTCGGTACACTAGTTTTCAAAAAAAAATATTTTTCTGTGGCTCCTGTAAAAAAGACAAATTTTGATGTTGTAATACGACTACGTATAGGACATTTTTTTGTCTTTTTTGTACACACCACACAAAATGTTGTTTTTCCACGAAAACTTGTGAACGAACATAGGATATCACGATGTATACCAAAAAAATTATGTCAGATTTTTTGACATTTTTAAAATTGTTTTTAAATTATTTTCTATAATGGATGCATATGCACGCTTGTGCCAAAACGCCACCTCCCTTTCTCTAGACGTTATACAAGTTATAGAATGCTATAGCTAGTAGCATGCTATTTTAAAAATAGCGTTTTGCAAAAAGAAGACATATATTAAGAATTTCGGAAGCTAAAATTTTGTTTAGAAGAACACACGCTTAACCACATCCTTTATAATAGTTTTCCAATAGTCTTCAAGAGCCAAATCCATGGCATGAACATAGATGTGAGGCATAAATTCATAACCATAGTCAAGAATGAAACGCAATATTTTTAAGAGAATGTAGCATAACATCAAGAGCTAATGGGGTAACAACATAGAGAAAGTTTTTATTCAGATAAACAAGATTGAATGGCATCATCTTCTGAAGAAGAACCCACAGATTGGTGCTCATTGCCGGTGAAGAACTGTCGTATTGGACACTTGGACTGCCGGTGATGAACTGTCGTACAAGGAGTCTGGGATTTAGTCTAGGTTAGAATAGATGTAGTGGAGTAATAGCCTATTGGACACCTGGGCTTGGACTCCAGATGACGTGATGCTGGTGTTCTGTGAAAAGGAAATAACGTCGCTATGCTACCACATATAGCGTGATATAGCACCGATAAAACGTGATTAGCATCGTAGCAAGCATATTTGAAAAAACCTAGCGCCAGCTCTCAAATATGCTATAGCTATTACGGCGAAATAGCGCGCTATTTAAACCTTGAGTTGAATAGCACAAGCGAACATAGATAAATCTTTTACCGAGGGTGATTTTAGTGTGTTTTTCTTGTTGTCCTTCCTCTTGGCTCGTTTGGAAAGTACAACCTTCTTTGGTTTGGTTATTTGCAACAAATTGTACGTATTTCACCATAATGATATTTTTTGAATCAAACATGCCCTAAAAAGATAATTAAGTTAGCTTACAGATGCGTCTTACGTGTGGCAAATTCTCACTTAGCTAAAGGTGCAGGTAGCTTAGGATCTTTGACGAAACCAACTTTCTAAAGGCGCATCTCGAAAAGTAGCTTGACGAGAACTTGCACGTGAGGCAGTACATACGTGTGGGACTAGGATATCTCTAGCAGTATATGTGCATGCATGGTGACCGACCTGCCTAATCTATCTTCATTTTCTTTCTTCCTTCTCCAGTTCTCCCGTCCTTCACTTTATTATCCAGTGACGTGGATCGAGACAGTGTCGATAAACATCACACTAGACTAGCAAGTGAATATAATGGTCGATCGGCGTGGCCACAAGTCTAGCAACAAACCTACGGTTTGAGTTTATCGTTTCCTTCTTTTGTTACTTGGTAGCAGCAGCAATATGGCATGCTCTTGCATATGGTGTACATTCAAGTCACTAGATTAAGATGGATAACACCTAAAAAAGAGATTAAGATAGCGAACGAAAGCAAGTATTGACTAGATCTCTAAGATAACCATATACTCAAGTTACAGCAATGATAATGTATTTATCTAACAGAGTGAGATCATCTACCGTGTGTGCGTGGCGGCGGCTAACGGATTAAATTTATCCATCTTACTATACTTAACAGCTCTTGAGAGATGCTGCCAAAACTGCCGCTTTGAATGGACATGATATCTTTACTATTAATATCTTTGTGGACATTTTAGATTAATATTGAGAATCATAGGCGTGTCTTCAAAAGTAATTCCAAATTGTAAGTATTTCTTGGATTTTATAATACATTGTTATATTTAATAGAATTGGATGGTCAAATTTATAATTTTGAAGACTGCGACACTGTATAGCATGGCGCGCAACTCTTGCATGACCGGATCGATTATAAATGAAAAATATCATGGATCGATCAAGAAATAATGGAGTTGAAACTTGTTACGAATTATTTTTTTTCTCTGTGGAGGTTTTCTGTATCGCCTTTCACTAATAAATACAAGACCAAAGATGGCATGGTCAATTGTATACTAGCTAATATACACATCCATGTTAACACATATGTATATATCAACAAAATACCTATTGGGGTAAGGAAACGTCTGGATTTCTATAGATCTCGTTTCTTTTGGCAATCCGATGAAAATAAAAGAAAATATAGACTTACGAAATGGAATATTGTGTGCCGCCCTAAGGATCAGGGGGGGCTCGGGATTGAAGTCCTCGAGATTAAAAATAAATGTCTGTTAAGTAAATGGCTCCCAAACTTCTTAATGAAGAAGGGGTGTGGCAAGAGCTACTTCAAAATAAATATCTACTACATAAGACTTTATCCGAAGTGCAAGCAAAACCTACTGATTCTCCCTTTTGGAAGGGATTGATGGAGGTTAAGGGGGAGTTCTTCTCTAGAGGATCTTTCAGAGTGGGAAATGGTCTGAATACCCGCTTCTGGGAGGATACGTGGTTAGAAAAAACTCCTTTAGCACAACAGTATTCGTCTTTATATAATATTGTACACCATAGGAATGTAACGGTTGCCCACGTTTTAGCTCAAGCTCCACTCAATATTACTTTTCGTAGAGTGTTGAGGGGGAATAAGTGGAATTCATGGGTAAATTTATGTCGCAAATTGATGAGGGTAAATTTGAATGGAGATAATGATCGTTTTGTTTGGGATTTGACATCCACAGGATTATTTACGGTTAAGTCTATGTATGAGGATCTTATGAATGACCATACTCCTTTTTTGCGAAAATATCTTTGGAAAGTTAAGATTCCTCTTAAGATAAAGATATTCATGTGGTTTTTGAGTAACAAAGTCTTATTAACCAAAGATAATTTAACAAAGAGACATTGGAATGGGTGTACGAAACGTGTTTTCTGTGGGGATCAGGAGACTATCCAACATCTCTTTCTGGAATGTCCTTTAGCTAAACTTCTTTGGCGCACAGTTAATTTCACTTATGATCTTCCACCTCCTTTAAATATTAATAATTTGTTTGGTAATTGGTTAAATGGAGTAGATAGACAATCTAAGGCTTTGATTCGTATTGGGGTTTCCGCCTTATGCTGATCTATATGGAGGGTCAGAAATGATATTATCTTTAACAGGAAAAATACTTTTCATTTTTTACAGGTTATCCATATGGTGGCACATTGGGTTCAGCTTTGGTCTCTCCTTTCGCCGGAGGGACAACGGGATGCTATGGCTACTGGATGCACACGGCTCCTGATGGTCGCTCAGGATATCTTGTGCCAGGCTGGTTCGCGGCATACTAGGAGGCTTTGTTGATGAGTTCTCCTTTTTTATCACGTTTCTGTGCTTTGGTTGATTTTTGTATCAATCAATGTTGGCGTTTCGTTTGTAAACAATAACTTTACTCCGAACCTTTTTATTAATAAAGGGCCGTGTGCATCATCATGATGCAGAAGCCGGGGTATATCCCCATTTTGAAGAAAAAATATATCAACAAAATAATTAATGCATCTGTCTACAAATAGATTACATTTTGAATATGTCATAGTAGCCAACATCCACCATAGACCATTACTTTCCATTTTAATATATAAGTATCTTTTTCATCAAAACAGTGATATTAGAAATGTTCTATGTATGAATATTTTTGGCACACATCACGGTGCAAGATTGGTTGGTCCAGATATCATGACCATCTGGACCCAGAGTCAAAACTCCATCCCCTTAACTTTGTACATTAAGTTAACAATGCATGCACATGTGCGATCATCGGCTTTGAGGCATTCTCACTGGAGAGATCTCATGTCCGCCGTGCTCCGTTTCTCATGTGGCTCCTACCCTGCCCATACCACTGATTCTTGTTGCAGATGCTTCACAGGCTGCTAAGGAAGCAGCCAAGACTACTAAGGGTGCTACAGTTGATGCTTCTGATCAGCAGGTACTTGGCTACTTAGCTGCTCTTGGAACTTATCATTATGATCTGGCTACTTACGCTTAGTGGTGTGATGAGGATGCTAAAGTTGTTGACTGTTCAGTCTCAGTTTGCTTCTGAGTTCATGGCCTCAGTACAGTCTTGAAAATATATTTTTCTAGAATTAAGAAAAACCAGAAATTAGTAAAATATTTATGTTGTCAAATCTAAAAGCATGTATGGTAGAATTTGACATATGATAAAAAATGACTTACCTCTATGCCTCTCAATATTACCCACAAGACCACGATCATTGCCCCACTAAAAGTAGAGTGTCTTGTATAGGATATTTCTATTTTATATAGGCGCCCTTTAACCCTTTGTTGGTTGTATAAATGAGAGACCAACTTTGAAAATGAAAATTTGCCCATTGCACGGGTGACCGCATCTGCATGATCAGACTGAAAACGACACAAAATGTTTAGAATGGTGGACATTCTGATTAAGACTTGGTTTCCGTTATGCAGTCTCCTATATATTAGTTTGAGATTGCTCACCACACTGACAACCCGGTGAAGTCTCTTATTACCTGCAGTCAACTATACGAATATTTCATGCCATTTACATACAATAGTTTTCATAAGTCACTTGTCTATATATACGCATAATTTAAGTTGTGAATATACGTTGGTGCCAATTAACCAACTTTAAACTGTCGGCCACTATGTAGCTTTTCCAATTGATTGTTTTTTCACAAACTTGGCAAAAGAAATTGTTTGCTTGACTTTTAGAAGTCTTCTTTGTAGGAGTGGATGCAGCATAGTTATTGTTTGAGAGTTGGCTGTACTAACTAAATGTGTAGGGATGTCAAGCGATGGCATGCACCAGAGAAGTTGTGAGTTGTGAAAAGAGATTATTATTTGATATGAATATATAGTCACACGTCACATATTAATTAGCACCAACAACTCGACATATAATGCAAGATCATGTACGTGCGGAATTCAACTATTTTCTTTCAATACACTAAATGATTCGTGCGCCATTCACAGGCCTCTTGGCTTGGGGCATCCATCTATTTAGCGATATATGGACACTATACATGTAAATATAGAGAAATCTAAAATATTTTTTATGGAACGGAGGGAATAGATTACTTGTAGTCAGTTTCTATAAACCTTCAATTCTAAAGTTTTTTCTCAAATCTATTTTTGTGGACATACGCAAACAAGAGTGAAAACTCTTTGGTGCCAAATACAGTACAGTATGATGTGGGTAAACCCATGAGAATTCCATTCAACTCAAAGAATAGAGAAAAAAATTAAATAACCTTGCACTAAAACAAAAAAAAAGGCCCGGGTGTTTGGGTCACACCCTAGAAGAGTTTACATCACACCCATGCATATACACGCCGAAATGCACAGATTATATAGTCATTTACGTAATGCAGTGTCCATACAGTTATACTTGCTGAAAATATAGAGATTAATACGCACCTCTTATACCTGAAGTGGGCATCTCTTTGAATGCACATAACTGTGGGGTATATCTAATTACTAGGGCGTCATCCCGAAGGCGTATTTTCGGAATATGACACATCTTACTACCAGTTTTGGGCGGTTTACACAAAAATAATTCTTTTGATTAAGAATTGCACGAAATGACCCTGCGGCTAAACTATTTCACGCTTCTAACCCTTTTGTGTGGCTCCCTTCGCAAGGGTGCCACACTCTTATGTGCCTTTCGCAGGGTGTGGTGTCTTTCGCAAGGGCGCCACACAATCTATCATAGTGGCGGCTCGAGCCTGCCAGCGACAATGTGTGGTGCCGCTTCCACGGACGCCACATAGAAAGGTGTGACGCTCTTCGCAAGGGCGCCACACAAAACTGTTAAAGGCGTGAAATAGTTTGGCCGGAGGGTCGTTTCATGCGTTTTTTTCCCACAAAGGCTTATTTTTATGTAAATCACCCCAGTTTTGTCCTGCCAAAATTAAGAGCATATATGTTGATATTGTTTACAATAAATCCATGATTTATTTTTGAGGAAATTCATTACTAGATGTTTATAGTGCTGTCCTCACCATAGTACTGTTGCCGCAAAAGGATACAAACCAAACATCAAAAGAACAATGCGTAAGCCAAACGCAGTTCCTAGTTTGAGTGCAGAGTTGTGGGGGATTCTCGCCATTGATATACATGGTACGAACGATGTCCTTTGGAAGGTAGGAGAGCAATGGGAAATGCTTTTCGAACCGACAAAGAAACTGTTGTCTAGCTTCTTGACAAAAGGAGAAAACCACAAGCACCTTTGTTTAATATATTATAAGCACACTCAAATGAACTAAGTGGGGTGTGTGTTGGACTAGATTGCATGGAGCACCATCGATTAGTTACAAAACATTCCACTGACATGTTGCTGACAAAGGCCAGTCATGCCTATGAACTCATTACCTTTTATATGTAACGGAAACCTGCCACTGATCCTGATATAAGATTTTCTGCTTTGTAAATAAAGTATGAATAATTGAACTTTTTTAGTGAAACTGACAGATCTTCAGCCTTTTGCTTGGTTTTTTCAGTGAAATTGACATGTGTTGTTTCATCGTTTGAAAAGAGTGTGCAACCTTATCTTATTTATTTATGTATCTTCTTCCAAACATAATTATACTTCCTCCGTTGGTACAACACTACTAGAAAATGCCTAATCAGTGGCGCACCCCAAATGGCCATCAGTGGCGTACCAGAGTGCGCCAGTGCTATCACGCCATTGCTAATGCTTAGCAGTGGCGCACGAGTAGTGAGCCATTGATATCTGGCTTAGCAGTGGCGCACCAAGCAGTGCGCCACTACTACCTCCCTGGTGCGCCACTGCTAAAAGTGGGAAGTGCGCCACTGGACAAAAAAGAGGTGCGCCACTGCTACAATTTGAAATTTCTAGATCTTGATCTGGCACCATTTTTTCAAAAAAAACTTCTTCATTTTTTCTCGTTTTTGTTGCCCGAATTATTTAACCTGTGTTCATCTCATTCATAGCCTAGCTGCCGGTGAGCATGGATGAGAGAAGGGAGGAGAGGTGAGGTGATGATGGAGGATGGAGGAGAGTAGGGTTCATAGAGAGGAGGAGGGTAATGGAGGCCGGAGGGTCGTCGGAGTTCGCCGGAGAGGAGGAGGGAGGCCGGAGGGTCGTTGGAGAGGATTAAGGAGGAGTGGATGGAGGAGTAGAAGGAAAGAAAGGAGAGGTGGAGGAGGGGGAGGAGGTGGAGGAGGAGGAGGAGGGAAGGAGATGAGACGAAAATAGAATGTGTGGACGAGCAGGGAGAAGAGGAGAGGAGAGGAGAGGAAGGAGAATAGAACATGTGGAGGAGGAGGGAGTAAGTGGCTGGCCCATCCATTTCAAATTTCGTGGGCGAAAAGCTTAGCAAGGCCGCACCAAGGCATGGGTGCGCCACTTCTAAATTGTTTTCTGTTTTTGAAATTTCTGTCCAAAATCTAAAATCTGAAAAAAGTCATGTTTCTGTTTTGAATTTGACAAATTCATTTTTTTGTCTAAACGATCATAGGTGGTTGAGATTGGATAGGAAATTTCGTGTAGATACATTATCATATAAAAAAGATTTTCATCGGATGTCGTATGCAACGAGAAATCTAGTTTTACCGAAACATGAGGCCATTTTGCATAAAAAGGTTCAAATTCATGTTTGTTAATTCTAATTAAAACTAGATGACATAATACATGGGCTATCAAAGGATTTTATTTTTGATATTTCTATCTATTTTTTTTCCAAAATAGAAAAGACGATCCGGGGGGTGGGGGGGCAAACATTTTCCATCACCCCTATACAAAGCAACGTCTCAAGATGGTGCGACATTGCTACCACAAATAGTACTGGCGCACCTCTACACACCTCTACACAGTGTGTCATTGCTATGTATAGGGTGTGTGCCAAACCATGGTTAAACTTAATGGTGACGAACTGATCACCGGGTGCGCCACTGCTAAGTTGCCAACCAGTGGAGCACCACTTTATGGTGCACCACTGCTACATAGCCGCACCTGAAAAGTGGTGCGCCACGGGTAGTTTTCTTCGGCTAGCCCTTTTTCTAGTAGTGAAAGAATGTAGGTTTGTTTAAATTTGGATTGTCTATAAGATAAATAGTGCCTACACACATTAGAAAATTTTAAAACATCTTTTAATTGATGGAGGGAATACAATATATCTACTTAATTGACGACCTGGCTTTGGGTCAATGGATTAATTAGGTCATAGCTAGTATGGGAACAGTCATCTTGCATATTCAGCACTCATGACTCACTTTCTGACTTTAGTCAGACGATTTTATAATAATTTAACAAGAGAATGAATTTAGCCTGGTTTCCGGCAAAAACTAAAGAATAGGTTAACTAGTATATCAAAATCTTTAGAGTAATGCTGCAAGATCAAAAGTAGTCTGATAACCTGTCCACTCATAAAAATCTTGCGTAGTGAGATTCCTAGTTAAATACTGCTTTACAGGGGGTAAATCCAACCGCTCCCATTATATGATGGGCTAGTCCCTGCTTTATTTCATTATTAGAAAGGAAAAAGGTATAAATTGGTCGAAGTTGCTTTCGTGCGCTCAATCAGGAGATGGAACGAGCTGGGAAGCCTCAAGACTGTTAAAGGCAACATGCTGACTTGCTGAGATAACGTAGTTGAGAATCCAATTTAGATTGGATACCAGATAAGGACAAGATGATCCATGTTTACTCATTTGTCTTGCTAGTTTAGTAGCTTGGTCACATTTGTCTTGCTAATTTTATATGGCTGAGATATATGGTCGTCTATGATCCTCACGTACACGTGTCGCACCAAGAAAAAATATCATTTTTTTGCGAGGAGAAAATTCTTTGTTTCAATGGTAAGAGCGACGTGGGTCTCTCGTGGCTTCAGGCTGCTCATAGTGGGGAGTAATTTAGACTAGTAACATATGCTATGTTACTAGTCTAGGTTACTACCTTCATAGTGGGTAGTAACTTATATGTGGTGTCATGTATTGTGTCATTTATTATGTTGTAGACTCATTTTGCCTTGAGGTGTGTGATGTTATGGTAACATAGCTAGTTACCACCTCACTCTCTTTCTTCATTTATTCGCATGCTATGTCACCAAAATGCCTTAAGATGTGTGATGTTACTAGCTATGTTACTCCCACTATGAGCAGTCTCATCAGTCTTCTAGTTAGATGTATCGCTGCCTATTGGTTCTGTACTTGGATAGCCACTGAACGATGCATGGAATTACTTTGGATTGTCGTTGGAATAATTTGGAGATGATATAGTTTCAGAGTTGGTCTGGTAATATAGGGTACACGTGGTGCATTTGCGACTTGCAAGACGCAATCCCGCTGTGTTCGGCTAAGGGTTACTTACAGTGTCAATGAGTATGTCTTTTTCCTTCATTTTGTTTTCGAAAGCAGTCTATGCATGACTTTGCAATGAACAAGTCCGCTTGTGTCACTCCGATACAAAAAAGTTGATCAACGGGGAAATGATCCCTCCCTTGGCTATACGAGTTGTTAGATAGAATGAAACTCTCCAGCAAATTCTTGCTACAGATGATAACTCGTTTAGTTCGTCCTCCAGCGATTTCTCGCTACGGATGGGATTCGAATCCGGGTGGGCTGGCTGCGCACTCGCCTTGCCTTGCCACTGAGCTGGAACTCAGTTCTCTGTGTCACTCCGATACAGAGGCTTGATAACCACCTCTGTAATTCTCTGAGGAAGATGATGTGGGCATAGCTCAGTGTGTTTGGAGTCAGAGTGACACACCTCAACGACCAGAGTTCGATTTCTATCAGGGACAAATTTCTAAAATTGTCACGCCGAGTCCCGCTTCTACTATATCGTGTCTATATCCTCCTAGATATTGTTTCATAATTTTCTGAAGAAGTCAGTGGCGATAACGATTGAGATTGAGCTCTAGAAAACGTAAGCATTTAACCTGGCATGCCAAAATTAGAACCGAAGATAGATTTTAAAAAATGCTTGCAGTTGTGAGATACAAGCAGTTACGAGTACTGGAAGCTATGCATTTGTATCAGTTAGTAACACAGCATGCCTCGATATTTAGCTATGAGTCTACGAGATCGAATGCAAGGATATAACTTGGGATACTTAGCCATGATCTCGACCGATGTAGGATTAAAGCGAAAGCGAGGCGAGGAGGAGAGAACGGGGGGAAAGGGAAAAAGGACAATCAGTGGAATCACCGTAATCTCATCACCTCGCACAAAGTGACGTCTGGAGGTCCCCATGACCGCGCTGCACGCGCGTACGTCTCTTTGGATGATCGGGAGAGCACTGGAAGCGAATATTCTGGTTTTATTGGCTGGTTTGGTTTTTCTTTATTAGAGCCGAATTTCGCCATGTTTTTTGAGAGAGAGAGCCGAATTTCTCCAATGCAACTTTCATCAAGCCTCCTCTCACCGTTCCATCGGCCATGCTGGCTACCCAAAGCAGCTCAGGTCGGCCCAGCTGGCCGGCCGGTGCGCAGAAGTTCAACGGCGGTGGGTAGCTAGAAATAGGGTGAATCTTATACACCGACCAGATCGGTGCTTACCAAGCACCGCACACCCTGGTCGTGTATAGGGCCCGGCCCATTTTCGTTATTTTATTTTATTTTCATTTTCTGTTTATTCGTTTTCTTTTCTTTCTTTTTCTGTTTTCTTTTTATTTCTGTTTTTTCTTTATTTTTTAAATATCGAAAAACTAAAAAAATTTGAAAAAAAATTATTATTTTATTTTTCAGATTTGAAAAATAGAAATATTTTTTAAAAATTAAATTTAAAAAATGTTCAAATATAGAAAACCGTTCAAAATCTGAAAACCGTTCAAATTTAAAAATCGTTCAAACGTGAAATTGTTCAAATTTAAAAACCGTTCAAATTTAAAAATCGTTCAAACTTGAAAATTGTTCAAACATGAAAAATGTTCAAATTTAAAAACCGTTCAAACGTGAAAAATGTTCAAATATTTAAAAAAATAATTTTTAAAAATATTCAAAATATAAAATCTTTCAAATTTTAAAACTATTGAATTTAAAAATGTTCATATTTTGAACAAATCTTGAAAACTAATTTCATATACCCGCAAAAAAAAGAAAACTAATTTCATAAAAAAATTAGATTTTGAAAAAGAAAAATATTAATAACAGAAAAAACAGAAGAAATAGAAGAAGAAAAAAAGAAAAAAATCGAACCTGAGCTAATGGGCCGCGGCCCAAACCACCCGACCTGGTCGCTGGGGTGTGCGGCACCCCGCACGCGTCGACCAGGTCGGCTTATAGCAGTTCCCTAGAAACAGGCCCAAGGGAGCACCGCGTGACGGGCCAACATGGGCCAAACAAAACAAGCGCGGAACCAGTTCCGGTCATTCCCGGGGGCGAACACGCTGCGGGTCTCCATGGCGCGCATCGACTACTCGCCGGGAGGGCAGAACCTGCCGCACACCCACCCGCGCGCCACCGAGATCATCTACGTCACCCACGGCGTCCTCGAGGTGGGCTTTATCACCACGGCCAACAAGCTTTTCGCCAAGACCGTCACCGTCGGGGAGGTGTTCGTCTTCCCGCTCGCACGGGCTCGTGCACTTCCAGCAGAACGGGGGCACGGCCCTGCCTCCGTCATTGCCGCCTTCAACAGCCAGCTCCAGGGCACGCAGGTCATCGCCAACACTCTCTTCGCCGCCACGCCGCCGGTGCCCAGCGACGTGCTGGCCAAGGCATTCCGGGTCGGCAACGAAGACATCGACGCTGTCAAGGCCAAGTTCAAGTAGGGGCGGGCCGGCGCCTCCGTCCGTCAGACGCTGCATTAGTTTCTGAAATGGTGTTCTTTTTTCGATGGGAAGAATCGTGTGTTGGTAACTGAATAAATGATGCCCAACTCAAGTGAGCTGTAGCGTGGACGCGTGGTGTTGATTTCTTCATATGTACGTCTCATTCCTTTGTCTACGAAATAATAAAACCTGATTTTGTTTTGCGTAGTGTACGTTTCATCAGCTTGCATATGATTTCTTGATACGTATGCTACACATTGCTTTTTCTTTTTGCGAATCATTCCTTATTTATGTCACACTAGTTTTCTGGCTTTGTCAACGGACCTATAGATAACCCACTAGATTTGCCAAGCTTCTTTCTCTCGTAAACTAAGCTGTAGCAACAACAAACCTGCTCGCGTTTGGCTGCAGTTATTTAACGCTTATTTCCTTCCTTACTTAAGATTTAGAAAAGAGGATAACCTCAGGTTCATCGTTGAAGGATGCACATCTATACTTGCGAAGTACAACACAAACATTCCTGACTACGAGTGATTCCGCCCTTCGCTAGTTGTGTCAAATCATATGCTAATGAATTTCTGTTTCTGTCGTCGCCTCACGAACTACCAGATCTGTAGTGGTGGCGCACTCTTCACCTTATGCGCCACTACTAAGAGCAATAGCGTTTGGGGACATGTTTTGTTCGTGCCGCGTTTGGGTACATCGCTCCCCAGTCGCGTCCCTAAACGCAGTCTCCAAACAGAAATTCAAATAGTTTCCACTCAAAAAGATCGTTCCCGCCGAAATCGTCGCGATTAGAGTATCTGCAATCAAAGTACTGGGCGCGCGATCATATTACAAGCCGACGTAAAAATTAGAAGAAGGGGAAGGGGTTGGGCGACGATGACACTGACGGTGCATCCCGAGTCGACGTAGGCCCGTCGATCACGACGAACTCGTCGTGATCTACCCAGTGTGCATGCTCCGCCGCCGACGCCGAGGCAGAGACCGACGCAGGTGTACTAGCAGATGCTGTCGCAGACGCGTCTGCCGGCTCTTGCTCCAGGGTTGGGGTTGCTGCCGCTGCCTCGTCTGCCGCCATCTTGGCTTCGATGTCGTCGAGGATCTGGTCTTTGAAGAAGTTGTGCGTCACCCGAGTCCGGGGAGACATTCCTTCTGTCGATGCTATCAGCAGGGACATGTCGTCCTTGCGTTTCTTGAGCTCCATCTTCTCCTCTTGCCTCTTGAGCATCCACCGCCCATCTTCCGTCGGTCTTTTTGTCGCGGGAGAGCAGGGTTGAGGAGACCTCATCGAGGCACTGCGTGATCGACGCATGCGTCTTCTCGGTCGACGCAGCGTCGGCCAAGATGGCCTTGGCAGCCTTGTTGCCGATAGGACGCCCTGCCGATGTTGCCAGTGGCGCTTCCAGATCAATGACATCTTTCCCCTTCGACAAGCAAACGCGCGTCAGCCGTCGTTCTTTTTGAGCTTGGTATAGCAATGCATCAGCGCAAACGACTTCCCGTCCGAGTTCTTCCGATACATATCCATGGCCTCGTCGAACTAACAACAGGAAACACAATCACATATCGTCGAACAAAATGTAGGCACTACAGATTAGCTAAGAAAGAGTCGTACCACGCCGCTGACGTCGATGCCGCTGTCGCCCCTGGTCTTGACCTCATGATGGAACCCATGGAACATGTTCAACGATGCCTGTATGATGTCCCATCGCGTCGACATTGCCTTTTGGCTCCTCTTCATTGTCACTTTGTTGTAGTCGCTATTGATTAGCTTGCGCTCATCGAACTCGGCCTTGATCCTCGCCCAATACTTCCCGTACTTCTGGTTGGAGGCGATGATGGAGTCATGGCTCACTGTCTACCACGACTCGCAGAGACATTGATCCTCCAGAACCGTCCACTTGGGGCCTCGTGTGTCCGGCGCCTTCTTCTTCTTCTTCCTCATGTGCGGCCGCGTCAACCTCCACGAGATCACCGCCATCCTCCGCGGCACCCGCGTCCTCGTCGTTCTCATCATCGTCGTCCTCCACCCTCCTCCTCCCCCCTCCTCCTTCTCCTCCTCAGCATCGGCGCCCTCGAATTCGAGCGGGCCCATGCGGCCAGTGAACGGGGCGTCGCCCGCACCGGGTCCTATCTCGCGCTGGGGCGCTTGCTCGTACGCCGGGGAGTAGAAGATGGCGTTGGGGTTGAAGCCGCCATGCGGCAGTGTATCCTGGTAGTGCGGCGACAAGTTTGGCGTCGCGCACCCGGGAGTGGCGGAGGGGCCATCGTTGTAGAACCCGGATGTCGACGAGAGACCACTCCCGGAATGTACACCGGCGGAGACATATTCAATGGGCTCGCGATGGTGGCAGCGATACACCCGGCCAACGTGTGCTAGTGCGCGTGCGCCGCCAATGCCTTCTTCTCCAGCTGCGCCGCCCTCCGTCCCTTCCGCTCCGTCGTCGACATCTTCCGGCGCAAACAGTATTGATGCCACTGATCTTCGGTCCAGCCTTCCGTCTTCTTCTTCGGAGCCGGCGCCTTCCGTGGCTTCGCGAAGGGCGCCTTTGCCCCTTTTATCTCATTGCCCGACGGCTTCTTGGCCGCTTTCTTGGCATTTTTTTGGGGGCTATCGGCGGCGCCATGGATGGGGAGAGGGTAACGGCGGCGTGAGGTACAGAGTAGCGACGGCGGGAGGGATAAGTGAATCGGCGGGATAGGAGGTAAAATGTGTTGGGAGGGCAGGAATGTGCGGCGGGAGAGGCGCGATGTGGCGGGAGAGGCGCGATGTGGCGGGAGAGGCGCGATTTGGCGGGAGAGGGGGACGAATTTTTCCTGTGTCGCTGACGCGTCGGGCCCGCGTCTCTTCGCCTCGCTTTTCGTTGTGTCCGGCGAGCCCGGAGCGTCCCCTGTGTAGCGGGGACGTGCTCGAGACGCCGGACACCGTATTGGGTCGCGCCAAAAAAAAACTTTGGGGAACGCGCTATTAACGATTTTTTGTCCGGCACGCCCCAAATCCCTTTTGGGGACGCTTTGGGGGACAAGGTTGGAGATGGTCTAACATGCCTATCAGTGGAGCACCACTATTTAGTGTGCCACTGCTAGTAGTTAGCAGTGGAGCACCAAAAAAAAAATGGTGTGCCACTGGTAGTTTTCTACGGCTAGCCCTTTTTCTACAAGTGAGGTTTGGATTTATGGTGGCAGCTGCCAAAAGTTCAAGTTTGAAGCAGTTTCTAGCACGAGAGTGAAATGGTGGTCAATGAAAGGCTATGATTTTTTTTTTATAAATATATATTCGACCGTAAATTGTTAATTGTCACTGAATGAAAAGACAAAACAAGACACGTGGTCTATAGTTGGTTTGTGCATATAGGCATGTTCTACAGTATATTCTGAATTGTTTAAAAGAAATACAGTTGTGAGGATTGTACAATATTTGCTTTAACCGCCCCAATCGATTTACATCTATTAAAATTGTTAAATTTGTTTTTTTATTGAGAATCTTGTTTGGTATCGGTCTACCAATTGTTGCTTTTGAATTATTCACAACCATTGCTCTGATGGACATTGCTGATCTTACAGCAGGAGGAGCAGATTTTTCGTGGGTAATAAACTGGTAATCCGGCAGCATCACTTTCGTTCACCGAATCACGTTAAATGGGCCAGCCAACAGTTCTCGGGTTGCTGTCCGCATACCAAACTAGCCCACTCCTAGTTAATCGGGCTAGAAAAACGCTGATATAGGCCGCACCGCTTTAACCGGAAAATGCACTTTGGCTCATAGGAGCATATGCTCCCATTATGTGAATCCACATTTTAAAGTGTCAAAAAATTCTAAACTAAATTTTTACATGTACATCTAGACATTTTATGTTGGTACAAGTTTTCAGAAAAAAAAACATTTTTCTATGGCTCCTGTAAAAAAGACAAATTTTGATGCTGTAACACGGCTACGTACAGGACATTTTTTTGTCTTTTTTGTACACACCACACAAAATGTTGTTTTTCCATGAAAACTTATGAACGAACATAGGATGTCACGATGTATACCAAAATATTTATGTCATATTTTTTAACATTTTTAAAATTAGTTTTTTATTATTTTCTATAATGGGTGCATATGCACGCGTGTGTCAAAATGCCACCTCCGCTTTAACCCTGCTATTTTGTTTCCTCCTCAGCCTTGAAATCGTTTCTTTCGCTCTGTCTCCCCTCCTCGCACCGCCATTCCAGCCCCGCCTTCGCCCGCCTCTTGCCTCGTCGGTTGTTAGAGCATCCCAATCATCTCCTAAACGACGTCGGATTTAACATTTAGGAGATGTGTTTCGTTTGTGTTGTGTTTGGGGACGTCGCTCCCCAACCGGCAGCCGCGTCCCCCAAACGCTGCTCCCAAAAATTAAAATACTCTTTTTTTGCATTTTTATTTCAATAAAGAGAAGAAACGTTTCACAAACTAATACATAATTGGGAACGTGATTTACACGAAGACATAGTTTGAAACATGGTTTTTCACAAACTAATACATAGTTTGAACCATGCTTGACATAAATATAAAATATTGCAAAATAACTAACCTAACTAGGCCGGGCATCGAAGGTTTCGTGTGTTCGCTGCCAATAAATAATACTCGAGGGCACATCCAGTCACCCAAACTGGAAAATCCAGCTGTTGACGGTGCCCCTGTTGGTTTTTTCGAGGAAGAACAACCAGAAACCTTCGTGCATATTTTCGCTGCGAAGAAACAACACTCATCAGTCGTCGTCCTCGTCCTCCTCGGCGCTGTCGACGTGGTAGTGCCGGTGTCCAGGCTTCTCGTCGAACACCTTGACGCTCATGTCCCTCTCGCCAAAGTAGGAGAACACGAGCACGAAGTCGGCTTCGAGGTGGTGGTAGCGCGTGAACTTCTCCTAGCCGATGTGGAGGTACATCTTGCCGCGCGCATCGTAGATCACGTCCACGATCCACCGGCAGCAGCCGCAGGCATCCTCCCGCAGATGCAGCGAGCCCGGGCGCCCGTCGCCGGCGACGAAGTCGGCGTTGGTGTCCGGCAGTCTCTGGATGGCCTGTGGGTCACCATTCAGGACGACGAAGAACTCGAACAGCACTGGCCCCTCCTCGTCCTGCATGTCCAACGATAAGGACGACGACGGCGTCGCAGGCGACGGCGAGCGTGCAGCTCTGCCATGGCCACAACCACGGCCGCGAGCTCGGCCTCCGCCCCTACCAGCCATGCATGGCGTCGACTGTTGAGATGGTGGCGGCTAGGGTTGGGGAGAGAGACGCTAGGGTTTGTGTGTGAGAGTGGTTATAGGCTGGAGGGAGGCGGTGGAGCGGTGGCGCTCATTAACGCCACCACGCAAAGCTAGGCGCGACGAGACGCTTCGCTGCGCCCAGGGGCGGAGCCAGGATTTAGGTATAGGGGGGCGAGGTAATAATGGAGCCAAAAAATCGCCTCTCAAAACAACCTATGATTTACTTTGAATTTTTCCCAAAACGATTAGGAGGGTGTATAGCATAGCTAATAATAGTGAACAAATTCATATACGCACCATGTATCAGATATATGGTACGAAATACTTTGCCAAAAATTATTTCATATGAAAATTGTAGGATATATTAATGCAACAACATACAAAATCAATTGTTTAGAGTAATGGACAATGTTACCGGAGTGCATACCTAAAAAGAATTGAATCCAGGTCATGCTCGTCCCCTCCAGCCCATTGATGTTTACTGGTCAGTGGTCACCGATGTCCTGAAATCCTGACTATGCGCCCGTCCATGTCCTAGATTGGTGAAGCCATCAATTGACAGTTCATTTCGAACAGGGAAGTAGTCAATCGGTAGAGCCCCGCATCGGCCACGTCGGCGAGCGGTGTAAACTGCACAGCGACTGGTGGCAGCGGTGAAATTTCTCTGCGAGTGGCGCCAGCGGCAAGCGCAGCGGCATCAGTGGCCCTAACACCGAGACAAATGAAAGTGGCGGCTGGCAAAGCACTGCCAGCTCGATCAATCAATCGTGGGAAGGAGTCATTCACGATCAGGAGCGTCAATAGTGCCCTAAACCTCTACGTGGACATGGGCTGCTGCTGTAGTTGGGCTTCTTTCTCCATTGTGTAGTAGACAAACTAATCAGTGATGGGCTAATAAAGTGATTACTACCAGCCATTAGCACACGTATACAGCAGTTTATTAGTAGAACTATCTACTGAAGATAGTTAGGGGGGGCCAACCATTGGGGGGGGGGGGGGGTCTAGCCCCTGCTCGCCCCCCTCCCTCCGCCCCTGGCTGCGCCTCTGCGGGAGCTGCACCGTCGCTGCGCGTCAATAACTTCCGTCGCGAGGTAGGCGACGGTTAGATTAAAATTTAATGTGACGCTAACGCGTTGGTCCTGCCACTCCCCGCCTCGCTTTTCGGTGTGTCGGTGTCCCCGGAGCGTCTCCTGTGTAGCGGAGACGAGCTCGGGGCGCCGGACACCGTAACGTGCGGCGCCGGACAAAAGGCGGCTTTGGAAGACGCGGCTGAAAATGTTTTTTTTCCAGCGCGTGCCAAATCCTTTAGGGGACAGTTTGAAGATGCTCTTACCTCCGCGAACTATCTGCACCCGCGAGGAGACGCTACACTGTTTGCCTTCTGGTTACCGATGTCTTCCGGATTACTCGGGGATTTAGAAGCCCGCCCAAATTGACAGTTTCTTCTCCGGCACCGGCGCCGGCGCGGTTTGGATGTCGCGCAGGCAGCGGGAGCAGGCTTCCTCCATGCTGCACTGGGCCTTCTCGATTAGCATGTGGACTTGTCCCACCGTCGGAGTAACGTCTCCCATTCTGTGCGTGCAAGCGGCGTGGTAACCATGGTGTGCCAACTCGAACCGCCGGCGTGGTAGTAAACACTGGTGGTATAAATTTTGACCCTCCCCTTCTTCAATTACGGTGATCAACCTCAGTGTTACTCTCTGTTTTATTCTGTTCTTCATATATATGTGCGCCCGGCAATCGTCTTTCTTTATACTATCAGAATTTCTTTTTTTTTTTTGAAGTAAGAATCACGTATATTAGCAAACAGGCCGCCTCATTAAAAACCTTCCAGTCCCCTTAGGTACCCTGATAAGGAAAAGAGTGCGTAAGAAACCTACTGCGACAAGATTACAAAGTGTTCTTACAATCGTTTTGGAGAGCCGCCAACACACCCGTTGGGACAGATCCAGTAAGAGTACCTCTAAAACCATCTTTACCTATCTGCGCTAAACTATGAGCAACTCCATTACTTTCTCGATCTACCTTTCTAATTGTGATATGATTAAAGGCCCGCAGCAGCCCTTTGGCATCGAGAATAGTGCTCCAACACTGTGATAAGTTCCGATCATCGCTAGTTAGAGCTTGCACCACTCGCAGGCAATCACTTTCCACCACTGCCCTGTCGCAGTACAGGGACTGAATATTTTTTAGGCCCTCCAGACAGGCCAAGGCTTCCGCCTCTTTAGCGCTAGAGGAGCTCGGGATATGATACCATGACGATTGAACCACCTGTCCGTGTGTGTCTCGGATTACTACTCCCAGGCCAGCTGATTTTGCCCCCTCATTCCAACCCGCGTCGACATTTACCTTGAGCTCCCCCGATAACGGTGGAGACCACCGAGATGGGGCAGGGGCCTTGGGTACATGCGATACCACATGAGATGAAAGCATAGGGGTTTTTCCTTTCGGGTCCGGGGCTGGTCCAGTGCAGTCTCTAAAGGACTCAACATAATTTCGGAGGTATGGGATCGATGCTGCAATAGACGCCTTCCCATCCCCATGTATCACATTATTCCGATGATGCCAAACACGCTAGAGAAGGAAGATGACTTGATCCCTCTGCGATGCCCGGGCCTGAAGTAGGAGATTAAGAATCCATTCCTTCCCAGAAAACCTGAACTCCTCTTCCGTCGGTAAATCCCAATGTGACCGCATGCCCTCTCTCAGTGCACGAGCAAGAGTACATGTAACCAGGGCATGATGCACAGTCTCGACACCGCATCCGCATATAGTGCATGTAGGTAGAACTGTCGATATACGTCGATGAACCGCCACTTTAACAGCTAAGGTTTCCGTAGCAGCCTTCCAAGCGAAGACTCTCAGCTTTGGAGGTACTTTTGCTTTCCACACCAGGTCCCAAATTCTTCTTTCGCCGATGGGATTAGAGCTTGACTGTCCCGGGCTCATAGCAATAAGGGCAGGCTCCAAACCTAGCCGATAAGCTGAGCTAACCGTAAACATGCCATTCTTCTCGGGTAGCCAGGCCACAAAATCATCGCACGGCGTCATCGGTAGCTTGATAGATAATATCATGTCGAGCGTCATGGGCATAGGAGATCTCCCTAATCAGCCGCTCATCCCACGAACGTGTGGCCGGGTTGATCAATTCAGAGACCCAACGCCTCCTATTAGTACGCCTCTTCATAGCCACTTTTGGATCATCAACCCGTGGTAGCCCGTTGATGGCGTGTAACTCACACGTTCGTTGGGAACCCCAAGAGGAAGGTATGATGCGCACAGCAGCAAGTTTTCCCTCAGAAAGAAACCAAGGTTTATCGAACCAGGAGGAGCCAAGAAGCACGTTGAAGGTTGATGGTGGCGGGATGTAGTGCGGCGCAACACCAGGGATTCCGGCGCCAACGTGGAACCCGCACAACACAACCAAAGTACTTTGCCCCAACGAAACAGATGAGGTTGTCAATCTCACCGGCTTGCTGTAACAAAGGATTAACCGTATTGTGTGGAAGATGATTGTTTGCGAGAAAACGAGTAGAACAAGTATTGCGGTAGATTGTATTTCGAGTAAAGAGAATTGGACCGGGGTCCACAGTTCACTAGAGGTGTCTCTCCCATAAGACGAACATCATGTTGGGTGAACAAATTACGGTTGGGCAATTGACAAATAAAGAGAGCATGACCATGCACATACATATCATGATGAGTATAGTGAGATTTAATTGGGCATTACGACAAAGTACATAGACCGCCATCCAACCGCATCTATGCCTAAAAAGTCCACCTTCGAAGTTATCATCCGAACCCCCTCCAAGTATTAAGTTGCAAAGCAACGGACAATTGCATTAAGTATGGTGCGTAATGTAATCAACAACTACATCCTTAGACATAGCATCAATGTTTTATCCCTAGTGGCAACAACACAACACAACCTTAGAACTTTCATCACTTCGTCCCGAGTGTCAATGCGGGCATGAACCCACTATCGAGCATAAGTACTCCCTCTTGGAGTTACAAGCATCTACTTGGCCGAGAGCATCTACTAGTAACGGAAAGCATGCAAGATCATAAACAACACGTAGATATAACTTTGATAATCAACATAACAAGTATTCTCTATTCATCGGATCCCAACAAACGCAACATATAGAATTACGGATAGATGATCTTGATCATGTTAGGCAGCTCACAAGATCCGACAATGATAGCACAATGGGGAGAAGACAACCATCTAGCTACTGCTATGGACCCATAGTCCAGGGGTAGACTACTCACACATCACACCGGAGGCGACCATGGCGGCGTAGAGTCCTCCGGGAGATGATTCCCCTCTCCGGCGAGGGTGCCGGAGAGCGATCTCCGGATCCCCCGAGATGGGATCGGCGTTGGCGGCGTCTCTGGAAGGTTTTCCGTATCGTGGCTCTCGGTACTGGGGGTTTCGTCACGGAGGCTTTAAGTAGGCGGAAGGGTAGGTCAAGAGGCGGCACGGGGGCCCAGACCATAGGCCGGCGCGGCCAGGGGTGGGGCCGCGCCGCCCTAGGGTTTGGCCACCCCGTGGCCCCTCTTCGTTTCGTCTTCGGACTTCTGGAAGCTTCGTGGAAAAATAGGCCCCTGGGCGTTGATTTCGTCCAATTCCGAGAATATTTCCTTACTAGGATTTCTGAAACCAAAAACAGCGAGAACAAAGCAACTAGCACTTCGGCATCTTGTTAATAGGTTAGTTCCAGAAAATGCACGAATATGACATAAAGTGTGCATAAAACATGTAGATAACATCAATAATGTGGCATGGAACATAAGAAATTATCGATACGTCGGAGACGTATCAGCATCCCCAAGCTTAGTTCTCGCTCGTCCCGAGCGGGTAAAACGATAACACGAGATAATTTCCGGAGTGACATGCCATCATAATCTTGATCATACTATTTGTAAAGCATATGTAGTGAATGCAGCGATCAAAACAATGTATATGACATGAGTAAACAAGTGAATCATAAAGCAAAGACTTTTCATGAATAGCACTTCAAGACAAGCATCAATAAGTCTTGCATAAGAGTTAACTCATAAAGCAATAATTCCAAGTAAAGCCATTGAAGCAACACAAAAGAAGATTAAGTTTCAGCGGTTGCTTTCAACTTGTAACATGTATATCTCATGGATATTGTCAACATAGAGTAATATAATAAGTGCAATAAGCAAGTATGTAGGAATCAATGCATAGTTCACACAAGTGTTTGCTTCTTGAGGTGGAGAGAAATAGGTGAACTGACTCAACATTGAAAGTAAAAGAATGGTCCTCCATAGAGGAAAAGCATCGATTGCTATATTTGTGCTAGAGCTTTGATTTTGAAAACATGAAACAATTTTGTCAACGGTAGTAATAAAGCATATGCATCATGTAAATTATATCTTATAAGTTGCAAGCCTCATGCATAGTGTACTAATAGTGCCCGCACCTTGTCCTAATTAGCTTGGACTACCGGATCATCACAATGCACTGTTTTTACCAAGTGTCACAAAGGGGTACCTCTATGCCGCCCGTACAAAGGTCTAAGGAGAAAGCTCGCATTGGATTTCTCGCTATTGATTATTCTTCAACTTAGACATCCATACCGGGACAACATAGACAACGGATAATGGACTCCTCTTTTATGCATAAGCATGTAACAACAATTAATAATTTTCTCATTTGAGATTGAGGATATATGTCCAAAACTGAAACTTCCACCATGGATCATGGCTTTAGTTAGCGGCCCAATGTTCTTCTCTAACATATGCATGCTTAACCATAAGGTGGTAGATC
Source organism: Lolium rigidum (assembly GCF_022539505.1). Taxonomy (NCBI): domain Eukaryota; kingdom Viridiplantae; phylum Streptophyta; class Magnoliopsida; order Poales; family Poaceae; genus Lolium; species Lolium rigidum. The sequence continues at coordinate 314,242,230 of NC_061508.1, read as the reverse complement.
TCTCTTACTTCGGACAAGACGGACATGCATAGCAACTCACATGAAATTCAACAATGAATAGTTGATGGCGTCCCCAGTGAACATGGTTATCGCACAACAAGCAACTTAATAAGAGATAAAGTGCATAATTACATATTCAATACCACAATAGTTTTTAAGCTATTTGTCCCATGAGCTATACATTGCAAAGGTGAATGATGGAATTTTAAAGGTAGCACTCAAGCAATTTACTTTGGAATGGCGGAAAATACCATGTAGTAGGTAGGTATGGTGGACACAAATGGCATAGTGGTTGGCTCAAGTATTTTGGATGCATGAGAAGTATTCTCTCTCGATACAAGGTTTAGGCTAGCAAGGTTATTTGAAACAAACACAAGGATGAACCGGTGCAGCAAAACTCACATAAAAGACATATTGAAAACATTATAAGACTCTACACCATCTTCCTTGTTGTTCAAACTCAATACTAGAAATTATCTAGACCTTAGAGAAACCAAATATGCAAACCAAATTTTAGCATGCTCTATGTATTTCTTCATTAATGGGTGCAAAGCATATGATGCAAGAGCTTAATCATGAGCACAACAATTGCCAAGTATCACATTACCCAAGACATTTATAGCAATTACTACATGTATCATTTTCCAATTCCAACCATATAACAATTTAACGAAGGAGAAACTTCGCCATGAATACTATGAGTAGAAACCAAGGACATACTTGTCCATATGCTACAGCGGAGCGTGTCTCTCTCCCATAAAGTGAATGCTAGGATCCATTTTATTCAAACAAAACAAAAAACAAAAACAAACCAACGCTCCAAGAAAAAGCACATAAGATGTGATGGAATAAAAATATAGTTTCAGGGGAGGAACCTGATAATGTTGTCGATGAAGAAGGGGATGCCTTGGGCATCCCCAAGCTTAGACGCTTGAGTCTTCTTAATATATGCAGGGGTGAACCACCGGGGCATCCCCAAGCTTAGAGCTTTCACTCTCCTTGATCATGTTGCATCATACTCCTCTCTTGATCCTTGAAAACTTCCTCCACACCAAACTCGAAACAACTCATTAGAGGGTTAGTGCACAATAAAAAATTAACATATTCAGAGGTGACACAATCATTCTTAACACTTCTGGACATTGCATAATGCTACTGGACATTAGTGGATCAAAGAAATTCATCCAACATAGCAAAAGAGACAATGCGAAATAAAAGGCAGAATCTGTCAAAACAGAACAGTTCGTATTGACGAATTTTAAAATGGCACCAGACTTGCTCAAATGAAAATGCTCAAATTGAATGAAAGTTGCGTACATATCTGAGGATCATGCACGTAAATTGGCTTAATTTTCTGAGCTACCTACAGGGAGGTGGACCCAGATTCGTGACAGCAAAGAAATCTGGAACTGCGCAGTAATCCAAATCTAGTACTTACTTTTCTATCAAAGACTTTACTTGGCACAACAAAACACTAAACTAAGATAAGGAGAGGTTGCTACAGTAGTAAACAACTTCCAAGACATAAAATAAAAACAAAGTACTGTAGGTAAAAACATGGGTTGTCTCCCAAGAAGTTCTTTCTTTATAGCCATTAAGATGGGCTCAGCAATTTTAATGATGCACTCGCAAGAAATAGTATTTGAAGCAAAAGAGAGCATCAAGAGGCAAATTCAAAACACATTTAAGTCTAAAATGCTTCCTATGCATAGGAATCTTGTAAATAAACAAGTTCATGAAGAGCAAAGTAACAAGCATAGGAAGATAAAACAAATGTAGCTTCAAAAATTTCAGCACATAGAGAGGTGTTTTAGTAACATGAAAATTTCTACAACCATATTTTCCTCTCTCATAATAATTTTCAGTAGCATCATGAGCAAACTCAACAATGTAACTATCACATAAAGCATTCTTATCATGAGTCTCATGCATAAAATTATTACTCTCCACGTAAGCATAATCAATTTTATTAGTTGTAGTGGGAGCAAATTCAACAAAGTGGCTATCATCATATATAGGAGGCATATTGTAATCATAAAAGAAAATTTTCTCCTCAATGCTTGGGGGACTAAAAAGATCATGCTCATCAGAGCCAGCTTCCCCAAGCTTAGAATTTTCCATAGCATTAGCAACAATGGTGTTCAAAGCATCCATAGTAATAACATTCCCATTAGCATGCATATAAAGTTCCATGGGTTTTTTAATTCTCTCTTCAAACACATCATGTCCTAATTCAAGATAAAGTTCATAAAGATCTCTCATATTTTTGTTGTTTTCCATTATGCTTAACTAGTGAAATAAAAACATGCATGATATTAAGTAAAGTAAAACAAGTAACTAATTTTTTTGTGTTTTTGATATAGCAAACAAGATAGCAAATAAAGTAAAACCAGCAACTAATTTTTTTGTATTTTGATTTAGTGCAGCAAACAAAGTAGTAAATAAAACTAAGCAAGACAAAAACAAAGTAAAGAGATTGGGAAGTGGAGACTCCCTTTGCAGCGTGTCTTGATCTCCCCGACAACGGCGCCGTAAAAAGAGCTTGATGGCGTGTAACTCACACGTTCGTTGGGAACCCCAAGAGGAAGGTATGATGCGCACAGCAGCAAGTTTTCCCTCGGAAAGAAACCAAGGTTTATCGAACCAGGAGGAGCCAAGAAGCACGTTGAAGGTTGATGGCGGCGGGATGTAGTGCGGCGCAACACCAGGGATTCGGCGCCAACGTGGAACCTGCACAACACAACCAAAGTACTTTGCCCCAACGAAACAGTGAGGTTGTCAATCTCACCGGCTTGCTGTAACAAAGGATTAACCGTATTGTGTGGAAGATGATTGTTTGCAGAAAACAAGTAGAACAAGTATTGCAGTAGATTGTATTTCAGTAAAGAGAATTGGACCGGGGTCCACAGTTCACTAGAGGTGTCTCTCCCAGAAGACGAACAGCATGTTGGGTGAACAAATTACAGTTGGGCAATTGACAAATAAAGAGAGCATGACCATGCACATACATATCATGATGAGTATAGTGAGATTTAATTGGGCATTACGACAAAGTACATAAACCGCCATCCAACTGCATCTATGCCTAAAAAGTCCACCTTCAGGTTATCATCCGAACCCCTCCAGTATTAAGTTGCAAAGCAACAGTACAATTGCATTAAGTATGGTGCGTAATGTAATCAACAACTACATCCTTAGACATAGCATCAATGTTTTATCCCTAGTGGCAACAAGCACAACACAACCTTAGAACTTTCGTCACTCGTCCCGTGTGTCAATGCAGGCATGAACCCACTATCGAGCATAAGTACTCCCTCTTGGAGTTACAAGCATCTACTTGGCCAGAGCATCTACTAGTAACGGAAAGCATGCAAGATCATAAACAACACGTAGATATAACTTTGATAATCAACATAACAAGTATTCTCTATTCATCGGATCCCAACAAACGCAACATATAGAATTATAGATAGATGATCTTGATCATGTTAGGCAGCTCACAAGATCCGACAATGATAGCACAATGGGGAGAAGACAACCATCTAGCTACTGCTATGGACCCATAGTCCAGGGGTAGACTACTCACACATCACACCGGAGGCGACCATGGCGGCGTAGAGTCCTCCGGGAGATGATTCCCCTCTCCGGCAGGGTGCCGGAGGCGATCTCCTGGATCCCCCGAGATGGGATCGGCGTTGGCGGCGTCTCTGGAAGGTTTTCCGTATCGTGGCTCTCGGTACTGGGGGTTTCGTCACGGAGGCTTTAAGTAGGCGGAAGGGTAGGTCAAGAGGCGGCACGGGGGGCCCAGACCATAGGCCGGCGCGGCCAGGGGTGGGGCCGCGCCGCCCTAGGGTTTGGCCACCCCGTGGCCCCTCTTCGTTTCGTCTTCGGACTTCTGGAAGCTTCGTGGAAAAATAGGCCCCTGGGCGTTGATTTCGTCCAATTCCGAGAATATTTCCTTACTAGGATTTCTGAAACCAAAAACAGCGAAAACAGACAACCGGCACTTCGGCATCTTGTTAATAGGTTAGTTCCAGAAAATGCACGAATATGACATAAAGTGTGCATAAAACATGTAGATAACATCAATAATGTGGCATGGAACATAAGAAATTATCGATACGTCGGAGACGTATCACCCGTTATCTCTGAATATACGCACACTGGACCCATTGCCAATTCTCCAAACAACACCTTTTTTGAGCAACTCTAGACCATAAATAATACCTTGCCAGGTTGTAGAGGAATTTTGGATAAAAGCCGTATCAAGGAGATTGCCCGACGGGTAATAAGGAGCCTTCAGAAGTCGCGCACACAGGCTATCAGGAAATTGTATCAGTCTCCACGCTTGGCGTGCCAGGTATACTATCAGAATTTCAGTCTCCCCTTAGACCTCCCCTTGTTTCTTCATTGCTTACGATTGCTTCCCTGTTTGTGCGCCGTCGGCTTTCTTCTCTGTAATGTCGTGGAGTCCAGCATTGGTTACCTAACTGACTTACTGCTGTTTGTTTCAGGGGTTGGTAGTTCGTTTGGAATTTATACTCACGAACTGCAGACAGGGGCTGTGTGACCTTCGTATGCAACATGTATGCTGGAAAGGTACACTCACTTGTGCAATGTGAACTCTTGTTACTCATCTGTTGTTAATCTTTCTTGTTATTACAACAACAATAACAATAACAACATCAAAGTCTTTCTCCCAAGCAAGTTAGGGTAGGCTAGATAGAAAACCTAGCAAAAGTAAAAGGAAGCCAAAAACTTTCTTATCATATTAGTTTATTTAAATTTCTTATCTACTGTGTGCAACTTGTTCGATTTTTTTTTTATCCCAGACCAATATATGAGCAACCTGCTTCTGCAGGTGTCATCCTCTTCCTCTGATCCTGCCAAGGTATAGTTCCCACACATCAATATTTCCTCCTATTGGCGGGTGTTCATGTGGAGTAGCATGCGCCTTAATGCAATTGCCAAAGCTTGTGATATTGGTTGTGCTTCTTGAGATTGTATTGATTCTTGCCTACCTTTTGGCAGGACCAACCTCCTATTACGTTTGCACATGCTTAACTGTGGTTCTCTGTTTAGGAGGCCCGATGTGCTCTAACTACTAGGTAGTAAGCCAGTACTCTAGTTGTGGCTCTCATCCTTGTGATATGTTGTGCATCAGGATAACTTGCAGGGTATAATGTTCTGATCATAATGGAAAAATACCTCTATTATAATATTTTTAAGAAATTTTGTTGACCTAGCTGATGGGGAAGAATTCATATCCTAGCATTGATGGGGAAGAATTCAGATGCTAAGGTTTGCTCGTATTGCATGTCTCCGTTTGCTTCTGAATAATGTTTGTTGTATATTGTCCTGTATCGTGTGTCAAGACGGTGGTTAGCTTTTAGCATTTGTTCTTAGAATTGTTTCCCTTTTTAAGAGAAGGACACATACGTACTGAAATCAGAACACGACATCAGAAATAATTTCAAGTGCTAATCTGTAATGTTAAGTATTATTTAAGATACCCCAGCTATACTAGCCATGATTCTGTGAGGAGAAGTAGTAATAACCAGTTTTTGCTGCACTGTTAATTTGTTCATAACATTTTGTTTCCATGTTCAGATGTCATCTAGGATTTGCTGGCAACAATAAACTGTGACCTTGGCCCAACTGAGTTGGTGAAGATTATATATTGTGTAGCGGTTTGTCCTGAGTTGAGTAGCTTGTACACCAATTATGAACTTAATTTTTTTAGAGTTGAGAAGTTGGTATAGAGCATTGTCACTACTACAGACCATTGCTTCATATTGTATTAGCATAATTTAAGGCACCAAGAACAAGCTGCTTTATGGATATTTTTACGTGTCCTGTGCATAAAGATATGCATGCAGACCAGAATGCAGGTGTACCATTTTTCTTTATATGTTTGTTGTTTATCAAGACATTACCTTGCATATTGCGTAACAAAACTTAGCCTATCATGCTAAATCGTCTCTGTTTAAACTTGTGGTCTCTTGTCAACCTAGGCGCATAAGATATTTGGTTGATTTCACATATTGTCTTGCCTTCATAAATCTAGGTGCTATTATGTTTAACCAAACATATTATCCATTTTCATTGCTTTTATCTGACCTACCTCATTCCAAATCAGGACCAGCCACTGGGCCGTGAACTCGTGATAGCACCTAATTGTGTTCTGATGATGGTCAGGGGGTCATCTCAAAAGTTGATTGGTTCCATCCGCCTCCAACTTTGGAGGTTAACGATCGCAACCGCCTATCTGTTGTTTTTCTTCCGTATAGAGATTGGCTGGCAGCCACTTCTTCCTTCCTCAATGCATGAGTATAGAGATTGGCTGGCAGCCACTTCTTCCTTCCTCGATCGCAACCGCCTATCTGTTGTTTTTCTTCCGTATAGAGATTGGCTGGCAGCCACTTCTTCCTTCCTCAATGCATGAGTAGGAAACCAGTTGCAACAACACCATAAGTGCCATTTACTTGTATGTTATGTTAAGCTTCATGCACTAGCCACTTGAACCAAAAGTCCGAACTGATGGAAAGGGCTAGGCAATCCACATATACACTTCACAACACCCCCACTCGCGTGTGACGGGAGAAGAGAAAGTCAACACGTGAAAGAAGAAGAGCACACCGAAACAGGGCATCAGCGGTGGCTAAAGAGGGGGGCAACAGCAATTTTTAGGCTTAATTGCGAAAACCAGGATTTGAACTCGAGACCTGGGGCTCTGATACCATGTTAAGCTTCATGCACTAGCCACTTGAACCAAAAGTCCGAACTGATGGAAAGGGCTAGGCAATCCACATATACACTTCACAACATGTTAATGTGCACTCTGGATTGAACTTGCGTTAAGGTTTGTTGGTTGATACTTAATTCAAGTTGGGGAGATATGCTGATATTACTTGCAATATAAGCATTTTTTAAAAAAGCTTTGAAGAAACTAAAGGTACATGGATGTGGTAGAAAATTCAGATGCCCCCTATGCGTTTGTAAGTTGCAGTATGTTACTTGAATTCTTGCTGCTGATGTATGCTCTTGAATTGTTGCTGCTCCCATGTTCTGTAAGTTTGACTGTGTTTCATATGTGCTAACTGCTAAATGACAGGATATATGTTTCAAAATCTATCCATGTTTGGGCATAGTTCGTCATACCAGAAAAATATAAAGAAAGCAATTCTTTTTATTTGTGGATCTGGTATATCTTCAAATAATTATGCCGTATCACATATCATGGCATTTTAGTTTAAGCCGTTCAGATTTCATGAAATATATTTACTATTTAGTGGATCAGCTGTACCTTCAAATAGATGTGCCCTATTGCCTATCATGAAACTGTAACTTAAGCTATTTAGATTTCAATGAAATAAATCCGTTGTTTTCAAATATCATTGTTTGCATAAAATGGACGCGTGCGTTTTTAAATCAATATCAATAGATTCACCATAAAATAAGTGTGTACATTTATTATTGTAGATGTAGATATTTTTTCTTAAATATTTGGTTAAAATTAGTAGGATTTGACTTTTGACTAATATTAGACGCTTAGAGCATCTCCAGCCGCGTCCCCCAAAGCGTCCCCAAACCGCGCCGGATTGAGCGTTTGGGGGACGTGTTTTGTTCGTGCCGCCTTTGGGGGACGTCGCTCCCCAGCCGCGTCCCCCCAAACACCGCCCCCAAACATTTAAAATACTTCTTTTTAACATAGAACCATTTATCAAATATAGCATATGAATAAAAATGTTTGCGAAGACTGTTTTCAAATTAAATTACAACAAACAATAACACAAGTAAACAAATATAATAAATAGGAGTAGATGCTACATCAAGGTGCCACGGTATTTCCTTTGATCCTCCACAAATGCTCAACGAGATCAGCTTGAAGTTGCTCATGCACATTGCTGTCACGGATCTCTGCGTGCATCGCGAGAAAATCAGCAAAATCTGCAGGCAACTCATGATCAACCTCCGCAAGAGGGCCTTCACAGTCATAGGGACCAACATGTGACCTAGCATGATTCTCGCGGTCATCCTCGATGATCATGTTGTGCATGATCACACAAGCCTGCATCACCTCCCACATTTGGTCGTGAGACCAGCTTAGAGCAGGTACCGGACAATGGCAAATTGTGCTTGAAGCACACCAAATGCCCGCTCGACATCCTTCCTGCAAGCCTCCTGTCGCGTAGCAAAGTGAGAATTCTTCAGACCTGATGGATTCAAGATTGTTTTGACAAAAGTGGCCCATTTTGGATATATACCATCGGCTAGATAATAGCCTTTGGTATATTCGTGGCCATTGATCTCATAGTTGCATGGTGGAGCATGCCCTTCCACTAGTCTGCTGAACACCGGAGACTGCTGCAACACGTTGATGTCATTGTGTGATCCCACCATGCCAAAGAAAGAATGCCAAATCCACAGGTCATAATCTGCCACAGCTTCAAGCACCACACTGCAATATCCATGACGGCCTTTGTATATACCTTGCCAAGCAAACAGACAGTTCTTCCATGCCCAGTGCATGCAATCGATGCTTCCAAGCATTCCAGGAAATCCTCTGGCAGCATTTTGTGCCATGATCCTTGCAGTCTCTTCCTTAGTTGGCCCTCTCAAATAGTATTTGTCAAACTTTCCCACCACAGCTCGGCAAAACTTGTACATGCACTCAATGGCAGTAGACTCACTCATGCGAAGGTAGTCGTCCTGTGTATCGGCAGGTGCTCCGTATGCAAGCATCCTCATGGCGGCGGTGCACTTCTGAATCGACGAGAACCCGAGAACGCCTACAGCGTCGAGCTTGAGCTTGAAGTAGGGGTCGAACTCTCGAACGCCGTGGAGGATATTCATGAACAGCCCCTTGCTCATCCTGTACCGGCGCCGAAAATTGTCGGCATGTGTTGCGTCGTCGGCGAAGTAGTCGTTGTGTAGCATGGCATGCCCCTCCATCCTCTGCCGGGGCTTCGACTTCCTTCTTCCCGACCTTGATCCTCCACGGCGCGGCCTCTTTCTCTTCTCCGCCTCAGCGTCAAGCATGTCCTGGAAGGACGCGATGATCAGCAAATGCTCCCGCAGGTTGTCGTCGAAGGCTTGCTCGTCCTCCAGCAGCAGGGCAACCATCTCATCGTCGCTGTCCATGGCTAAAGCAAAATCAATGGTTAAAATTGCGCCGAGGTAGACGACGCAACAAACAGCGGCCAATCGCGCCTACCTGGCAAGTCGTCGAGCACCTTCTGTGCGCGGAGGTGGGGCGGATTTGACGGCGCGTTCTGGGACGCGCTGGTGACGCGGCGGCGGCGGCACGACCGGCGGGAGCCCCAGCCGCGACAACGGTGCCAACTCTTAGCAGAGATCAGACGCCCAACCGGCCGGGAAATCCAGCGGCGGCGGTGGGGTGGGAGGCGCGGGAACGAAGGAGCGACGAGAAAAGAGGCGCGAACCAACGGTTTATGCAAATAGTCGCCGACATGTGGGAGCCCGCCTCGCTTTTCGGTGTGTCCGGCGTCCCCGGTGCGTCCCCTGTGGGACGGGGATGGGCTCGGGGCGCCGAACACCGTATCGGGCCGCGCCGGACAAAAATAGGCTTTGGGGGACACGGCTGGAACGCATTTTTTGTCCGGCGCGCCCCAAATCCCTTTGGGGGACGCTTTGGGGGACGCGGCTGGAGATGCTCTTAAATTTTAGGATGGAGGAAGTAGTATAAAAGTCCGTGCAAGAGATAGCTAAACTAGCCCATTAGCTGTTTTCTCTTTAATCAAAGCAACTTGCAGTATTCAACTGACCAACAACATCACTAGTTTGAAAACTGCACCATCCGGTCACTCATCTTTCCCCTGGGGAAGGGCCTGTACTGTACTTGTTTATCATGCTATTTGGACTCCACTAGGTGCCTGCAACTGTATAATAGGTGAAGTAACACACGGTTACATGTGCGCGCACCGTGAAGCTCACTCAAAGTTGGATCTGAACTTTGAAGAACTTTCTTAAATATTGCCACCTTCTTTCCAGGAAAATGCCTTTCCAGCTCACAGATCACCCACATAGCTACACCGAGAACTCACCCTGCCCAGACATGTCCTCCTGCATTCCAAGAAAGCCTCAATTCACACAACCTAGTACATGAAACACTTGCAAAAATTCTCTCAGAGCTGCTAAGAACTCGGGGCTTCTAATGGCGGACCCATTGACTGCAGTTGTCGCAATAGGATGGGGCATGAAAGCCGTAGGGTGGGTTGCCTCGCCCGTCATCTCTGATCTGTTCAAGAAAGCATCCTCGTATCTTGGTTTTGATGCATCGGAGAAGCTGAGCGAACTTGAGCCAAAGATTTTATTGCTGGAGCGGGTGATGGGGGCGGTTGAGGGGAGTCCTTGCAGGCCTCGTTTGGAGGGACTGTACAACAAACTTAAATCTGCTTTCTACGAAGCAGAGGACATCTTGGATGATGTTGAGTATTACCGACTGGAGAAGAAGATACAAGATGACAGGCTCAAGTCAGAGGTCGCCGGGCCTTCACGTCGCTTGAAGCAGATCTGGTCTGCCATGGCGACGAGCTCTCCACTAAAACATCAGGTCCTTCCCTCTCTCTATATATGTTTGTATTTATCTTGGTTCCAGAAGTTTTCATATGCAAAAGTATTACTCCTTCCATCCATAGTACTCCCTCCGTTCTTAAATAAGTGGACATCTAGTCTTAAACTTTGTTCATGAAAGAGTGTACTTCTATGTTTTCAATGCATATTAAATTAGCAAAAAATGTTTCTCTCTCATCATATGGAAATCAAACCCAATAATATTCAGCAGATGTTATCTTAATTTTATACATGCACTTAGCCTATTGGATATGAAATAATTAAAGAAGAGAGAGATGTTAGTTGCATCTTCCCAATGCAATTTTTCAAGCCTTTTGCTAATCTACCTTGAAAATCCTGCACGTCCACTTATTTGTGGACGGAGTGAGTAAGTGTATGTGTCAAGGCTTTAGTTCAATTTTATTCAAAACTAAGCTAAAGCCATGATACTTATTATAGACTGGAGGAAATACATCAGAAAATGTTCGTATTGCTATCACCGAGCCTTTGATTTTTCTGGATTATTTGGAGCACACTGACTTCACACCTCCGCGGCCATAACCTTCCCTGCAAAAAGCGCCAACAACAAAAATTTGCTTGAGTACATGACCATATCGATAACTAGCACAAGCGACATGTCGGAGCTAGCAGGTAAGGGTTTGGTTCAATAGAATTCAATGGATCTGTGCTAATCTAGACTGGCCCCCCTTCGTTTGGGCTTCTAGAGTGGCTTTTAGGTTCCCCGCCGGAGAAGCCCAAAAGAAGTGTGTGTTTATGGCGAGCTTTTCCTCACAGCGAATTTTACTTATAGTGTATATTTGGCGGCCTGGAGAAGCCTCTAGAGGATGCTTCCCGAGCTTTTCAATAGTGAACCCGAATCGGTACCTCGTAATACCCATATTTTTCGTCCAAATTACCGCAGGAGTGCCACCGCACGGCGAAACGTTTTCCTCTCTATTCGCGTATTTTGGCCCAAACTGGCCCGAATTTTTCATGTTTTGCTCGAATTTTGTGGAAGTGTAGCTGAGACATACTTGTGCACACTCTAACTTTTAACAGTTTTGCTACTATTTGACCTTTGGCTATGTTAAACAATTTATACAAGGGCAATATAGACATCACCTCATAAGCCCAAAAGAAGGAGACGCACAGTTTTTGGGAGCTTCTCCCCACCGTAGCTTATCTCCACCGATTTTCATAAGCTTGCTTCTCCATAAGCATAAGCTCAAAAGAAGGGAACCTAATTTGCTTCTCATAACAATTTATCACTTAGTCACATCTCATAGTTTTGTATCGATAAACCCATTGACTTATTTTGCTGCCTTAAATACTCCTATTTGTTGCGAAAAGGTTCATCCATCTATTAATAATCGTGAACAGCAGTAAAAAGTTACTTCTAGCTTAACAAGGGGTATCATGCCATCAAACATAACAGCTGCTATCTTGGCAAATAGGAACATCCCATGAACATACAATTATTTCTAGCTTGGCAAAGGGTAATTTCCCATCTACAGACAGTTACTTCTAGCATCCCCTCAAAAAGACAGTTACTTCCAGCTTAGTACATACACAAATGAACCACAATCCCGTTTCCAATATTGAATCTAAAAATACTACAGCACTAATCCTCCAAGAAACTAAAGTGAGCCAAAAAATCATACACTGACATCTAGAACAATAAAGTGACCATGAACTCGTCAAGTAGAAGAAAAACAACCTCTCCTATGCACGGTAAAACCTATGATAATCCTGCCACACACAAAAATTGTTGGTGGGTCAGTGGGTGAGATAAATTAGAACGACACGATGGGGGAAAACTAATCTAAATCGCAATTGATAGATCTGCAGTTGTTAACTGCTACGGAACAAGCAACAATTTTTCTATGAATCAGCCAACAAATTTTCTAAATATAAACCAAAATTGGTTGGAAAATAAACTTGACATGCAGAGTTGACAGATATATAGCTATCGCGTTCGTGAGTCCGCGAGAAAGGATCTATGGCGGGGCGAGAGCACCTCAGCCTCACCTATCTCCGGCGAGTCCGCGAGCAAGGATCTATGGCGGGTTGACGGCAAATCAAGACGAGCTACCACCAGCGGAACCCCTTCCACGCCCACCAGCGTCGAAGACCCTCCCTTCGCCTCCCGCGCGCGCGGACGGCAGCAGCCATGCCCTCCCACGGCTGGCGCGCTGCCGGTAGAGCCATTACCCTCTTCTTGCTCGCGCCCGGCCACCTGGGCCCTCCACCGCACGCGGCACCCAGGACCATCCGCCCGATCTTGCCTCCCCTGCCTCGCTACACCATCGGCCGCCACCTTGGAGCTTGGACGAGGCACACACTCACCGTAGTTGCTCGGCCGTGACAGATTCTAGCTCGAGGAGGCGATCGGAGATTGGGTGCAGCAAAGGGGCGTGTCGGCCAGTGTGGAGGCCAGGCAGCTCGCTGGAGGCCGGTGATGGGTTCAGGGCGGGGCGTGCCAACGGCGGGTGTGCGGGGCAGGGCTCGCCGATGGCTGCAGATGGATGTCGGACGGGCGCGGCGGTGGCCGGAAATGGGTGCGAGGCGCGCCGCGGGTTGGTAGTGGGTGGAGATTTCGATCGTGGACTAATAAGTGCGAGGGAGCGCGGGCCGCCCGATCATCATCGCGCGGACGCGAAGCTTGAGCACGCGGTAGGCTAGATAGTGGTCAGCCGGTTAATAGATATTGGGTTATATAATTTCCGCAGTATAAAGGGTATAATAGAGGCGCACTTAACCCACGTCAACCGAATTATTTTGATGGTTAGATCTAAAATTTACAGCTAAAATTAGCACAATATTATTCATAAGTAACCTATTTGACACGTCAAAGGAGTATATGTTTGACATGAGATATATTAAAAAGAGATCACAGATCGTATTGTAAAAAACAAATACTCCCTCTAATTCATATTATTTGCCACTAGTATGGATGTATTTAAAATTAATATATGGCTAGATACATCTATTTTAATATCAACTAATATGGATGGAAGTATCACATTGGACTCTCATATTTAATCTATCACCGTAGGTGGACTCTCATATCTAATCATCCGTTAGAAATAAAAACATGGACGGTAGAAAGATCATGAGGATTGAGGAGGCAGGGAATTAAGCAATCAGGTCCATATTTCAACAAAAAAAAAAGCAATCAGTTCCAGCAGCTGCATCTGCTAAATAAAACAACCGTGCACGCTAGCTACGTCGGAGTTGTATAGAAAAAAAAAAACTTGCTGGAACGTGGTCGTTTTGGATGAAGAAATAAAACATCCAACCAGGCTGGAACCGTTGGGCAAGGCTAAAGATTCTAAAATATTTAGTTCTTTGCAAAAGAAATGAGATGTGTAACTGCGTGGTATGTATTATTTAGTCCAGACAAATTGTAACTTTATTTCATTAAAACACTCACAAAATGCTTACAAAAGTTTTGAGTAGCTGAACTTCGTGGTTGAAGAAGTCATCACATTACTCGGACTATTGTCGGAAACATCCCTTAGACCGAAAAATATTTTCTTAGATATACAAGAGGGGCTAAATCACAGCATATTTTCCCAAGCAACGAGAATGTCCACCCACTGAATAGATATTTCGGCCAAATGAGACACATGACGTAAAAACCTAGATTTTGATCACCAATGAACATTACAACCACCCTATTAACAATCCAATCACAAATTGGCTCTTAAGACAACTACATTTCTGATTTGAGTAAAACCATTCTACATACGTATAAGATTGATATGGTTGACACGATGTGGCTGTCCATATGTACAACTATTTGTTCCGGTTTTATAGTAGATGAGAAAGAGGATACCAAAAGTGTGCATATTTATGGCTGTTTCTCAAGATTTTACGATTTTTGTCAAAAGAGGTAGCACAATTCAATCCATATATAACAAAATTTAATATTTTAATTTGCACCAAATTCTTGGTGACTACAACCATATTAATTCTAACAACATTCATACATTTTCAAATGCTGCCCTCTCATTTGCGAGGGCCACCGTGTTAGTTTCCATTCAAAGCAATATAAATGCTAGCGAAGTTCATAAATTTTGTTATATATGTTCACTTTATCTTTTGTTTATGTAGGAAAATGTTTCGTCACATCTAGGTTTCAGGCCAGGTCATATTTTTTAATAGGTTGACAATCAAGTTTTTCTACATTGTGCATATGTGTACTTTTTCGCCGGTGTTAGCTATTGCTTTGTGTTATTTGACGAAGTTAAATGCGAATAATACATGGATACAAAATTTCCTTAGTTGCTTCTAAGGGAATAACAAAAATCTTTTTGCACCGTCGCCTTGCCACCCTATACCGAAATCAATCATGGATGTGCCTTTAATCCCATGGGATCCACCGAACAAACAACACCACGTGGCCTCAACAGTTCTTGGCGCACCACCATAATAGGAGGCAGGCCTTATTCTGACATCAGAATGTCACCGCCGCCTTAATATTCCAACAATGACACACACGCGCGCGCGCGCGCGCACACACACACACAGTAACGGAACCTTCTTGTCGGCGTGAGGCCGGGGTCTGCCACATGTCGAAGGTTTGAAAGGCCATCGGAGGCAGGGTGGGACACCAGCGTCACCGACGCAGAGGACAAAGAACATAAACGCCTCTGGTCGTTTTCCTTGTCTCCTATGCTCTTACCTGTTCGGTGGGTAATCCAATGGTTATGTTCACCATATTCTTGATGTTGTGAATAATCATATAAAATTTTATTCGTCTTCTCTAAACTATTTGAAAACACAACTATACGACTTCGGCACATGTATTATACGATTTCTCATGCATTCTATAAGCAAATTATGCAGAACACAACAAATAACATGCTATGAATGATACTATCTTCAAAGAGAGAGGAGAAAACTGAAAAATAGAAGCTGTAAAAAACATGGAGATGTGATCTCCACTAGCTTTAGTGCAAATGAAGCTACATAAATGAACTTCCTTGGTTTTTTATGTGTGTGTGTCTACGTACAATGGTTTCTCAAGTGCCATCTTGTTTTGCAGGAGAGTGGTATGTCAAAAGTTAAGTTGAAAAAGAAGCTAGACAAAATAGAAGAGATCATAAATGATGCATGCAAAGTTTTGGAACTGATGAACTTGCCAAGCATAAGTGGTGCAAACCAGACCCATGTTGTTGCTGCCAACTCACGATGTAGCGTCACTACTTCACGACCTCTATCAAAGATAATCGGACGAGATGAAGATTGCGATAAAATCGTAGCAATGCTTCATGAGAAGGAAGAACATAGTCAGCCTGACACCAATAGTGCTCCATGTTATTCTGTTGTTGGCATTCATGGCATCAGCGGTTCTGGGAAATCAACCCTTGCGCAACTTGTGTGTGCCCGTGAGAAAAAGGATGTCCATTTTGACCTTGTAATGTGGGTTCATGTTTCTCAGGATTTTGGTGTGGATGCCATTTACATGGAGATGTTTGAGGCTGCTACAGGTACTTCATGCCCTCAACTGAGAAATCGTGACACCTTACAAGATATGTTGGAGGAAAAACTACATGGAAAACGTTTCCTTTTGGTACTAGATGATGTTTGGTACAATATTAGAGATGTAGCACAGTCTGAAAGTCTGCAACAGATACTTTCGCCACTGCAGGCTGGAGAGGCGGGAAGCAAGATCCTGGTGACTAGTCGAACTGAAGATGCGTTGTTAGCTCTGGGTGCCACGAAGCAGAGATGTATTCCCATATCAGTCCTAGATGAAAATGTCTTCTGCAATTTGCTCATGCACTATGCACTCCATGGCGTACCTGCTGATGACCATGCTCGTAGAACACTGGGAGACATTGGGAAAGATATTGCAAAAAAGCTGAAGGGATCACCTCTAGCAGCCAGAATAGTTGGAGGACAACTGCATATAAGGCAAAACGTCGAATTCTGGAGAAGCATTCGTGATCGGGACCTTTTGAACGAGACGATGGGAGCACTGTGGTGGAGCTACCATCATCTTCGTGAGCAGGTCAAGCGATGCTTTGCTTTCTGCAGTATTTTTCCTCGAAGACATTTGTTGGTACGTCACGAGTTAGTAAAGCTATGGGTTGCAGAAGGGTTTGCTAGATTGACTAGTGAAGGGGAGGATATGGAAGATGTTTGCCAGGAATACTTTGATGAACTAGTGTCAGCCTCGTTTCTGCAACTTAGAGCAAAGGAATATCCCCATAGTAACGACTACTATTTAGTTCATGATCTGTTGCATGATTTAGCGGAGAAGGCCGCTGGAAGCGACTGTTTCAGAATCGAAAATAGTTTGAAACTGCAAGGAAAATACCCAGCAGTGGAAGTTCCTCCAAACGTCCGACATATCTTTGTTCAGATCTATGATGAAGAATTGATTATTAAGAAGATATGCCAATTGTACAACTTACGGACTCTGATCATTGGTAGTGTATATAATCTTGAAACAGTTGGGGAGCAAGTCTTGAAGTGTATGTTTAAGAGGCTAAAGAAGTTGCGTGTACTTACCATAATTGCCAAAGATTTTATAGGTTCTGACGTCTCCTCAGACGTGGCAGTCCCAGCATGTATTGGTCAATTAAGGCACCTAAGATATCTTGCTTTTCGGCCTGTTTTTTTTCGAGCTACAGGTCGGAGGATGATTTTACCAGCCACTTTTGCAAAGCTATGCCACATGCAGATTCTAGATTTTGGTTGGATTGAGAAAGTGGTGTTTTCCTCTTGTGAAGATATTTGTAGCCTCGTTAACTTGCGGCATGTAATCTGCTTCGGAGATGTGGATCTTGGAAGCTTCGGCAGTCTGACATCACTCCGAACGATGGCAGCCTTTAATGTAAAAAGGGAACAAGGCCACGAGTTAAAGCAACTCGAGAACCTAAACAAGCTTCGCGGACAGCTGTTGATCAGTGGCCTGGAAAAGGTTGAAAGCAAGGTGGAAGCTCTGGAGGCTAATCTGGCCAGTAAGGAAGGGCTCAGTACACTGAAACTGTCCTGGAAGTGGGGTGGTGAAGCGAGTCCAGAAGTTCAGGCAGAGGTACTAGAGGGTCTTTGCCCACCCAAGGATCTTAAATCACTGATTATCGAAGGTTACGAAGGCTCGACGTATCCAAGTTGGATGCACAACGGTGGCCCAAAGCACGTGAACCATCTCCAGCTTTCAATGTGCACCCAACCTGGTCCTGAACTTGTTGGATTTTGCGCTCATCTCCATGAGCTCACGATTGAGTGGTGCAGCTGGGACGCCTTGCCAGATTACATGGAGCACCTGACGTCACTGCAGACGCTGCACATCACGTACTGCCAGAATATTCAGTTACTTCCAGCACTACCGCAGTCTCTTGCGCGCTTAGACCTGACAGGCTGCAGTAAGGTGTCGTTGGGCTCGTGTTGCATGGAGCGCCTGACATCACTGCAGACGCTAATGATTTCTTCTTGCGACAGTATTCTGTCGCTTCCAACACTGCCTCAGTCTATTAAGGACTTCAAACTCCGTACCGACAGTGAGGTGTTGCTGAGTTCGTGCAGAACAGCTGGAGATCCAGATTGGCAAAAGATTAAGCACATTCCGTCCGTATCAATAGGTAAATCAAGTATAATATCATTTTGCGTGTTCCCATAACATTATTATTGATTCCCGTATCAAGAGATGGTATGATTGTTTCTCAATCTGTTTTCTAGGCAACAATATGGAAAATGAAAAAACTGCGATGAAAATGGGAGTTGTACAAGACCAGAAGGAAGCGGAAAAGATAGTTGATCGTCACTTTTTCATGTGACGTCCTACTGCGTCAAGTCGTAACCATTGAACCTGCCTGAGAGCATCTCCACTCGTCTCCCCACAGAGCCCCCACGGCCACTTTTTTCCATCCGGACGGCGAAATTCGGCCCAGTCGCGCCCCCGGTTCCTCGTTTTGGTCCGGATTTGGGCCTATTTTCATCCGGCGATCCCACGCCATCCCCGACCCCCCGGGGAGCGCTCGGGGACTCCGGATGAAGCTAAACCAACCACCCACGCCCACGTGTCTCCTCTTTCGTCCGGATTCCCCGAGCCATCCTCTTTTTTCCCGAGAAACGCCGCTTGGGGAGCACACGACTGGGAAACTACTCCTCCCCGCGCCAAATCTTCCTCCAATCCGGACGAAAATTTCTCCGGATTTGGGCGTGGGGAGCGCCAACGAGTGGGGATGCTCTGAGTGAACTGTTGCTCCACTCATCAGCTACACACGGTGCAAAACTTGATGTATGCCATATGGCCTTTAATAACTTGAGCACCGAATTCCAGTTTTTTAAATACTGTAATAATGTTGTGAAACCATGAACACTGAGCTTAGGTGAGCGTGCTCGCCTTCTTCCACGCCGGGCAGCGAGGGCCCAGGCCGAAGCCCATGTGATGCGGCATTCCCAGCTCATGCATCATGTCCAACTCCTCGTCAGCAGCGTCCAGCTACGAGGCAGACTTCACATAAGGCCGCCTTCCTAGGCAAATTCCACATCCGTAATAGAGCTGATAATTTCATATGGAGTCTTGTAGCCGTGTATGGTGCTGCCCAGGAAGCTCATAAGGCCGCCTTCCTACGCGAGTTGGTGAATCTAGCAAAGGAAAACCCTCACCCTATTCTCATAGGGGGATTTTAATTTGCTGAGATTTCCATGCCGAAGAGCAGAGGTAGTTTTGACAATCATTGACCTTTCCTGTTCAATGCGGTCATAGACAGCTTGGATTTGAGGGAGGTGTCAATGACTGCGGACAATTTACTTGGGCTAACAATCTTCCAGAGCCAACATATGAAAAGCTAAATCGCGTACTAATGGATACCGACTGGGAATTGAAATTTCCAATGGTGACGGTACGCGCGCTAGAACGTATTGTTGGGTTCTCGGATCATGCTCCCATATTATTATCCACTGGTTTACCTAGACCTCCGAATAACCGCCGTTTTGAAATTTGAACTCGGTTGGCTGAATCGAGAAGGTTTTCAAACCATGGTTAAAAAGGTATGGGATAGGCCGGTTGTGGGTGTGTCTCCGATACAGAGGTGGAATAACAAAATGCGTGCGGTCCGCAAACACCTCTGTGGTTGGGCACGACATACAACTGGCATTCTTAGAAAAGAAAAACAGCGACTCTCATCTATTATAGATGACCTCGAAGCTAAAGCAGAAGTTAGACCGCTTTCCGCACAAGAGATTGAGCAAAAAAGCCAATCAAACGCGGAAATCGCAAAACTTCTGCGCGAAGAGGAGCTGAAATGGTACCAACGATCTAAGGCCCAATTTATTACGGAAGGAGATTCGAATACAAGGTACTTCCATTGTGTGGCCAATGGCGAGACACGGGAAGAAGCTTATTCGTACTCTCGTTCGGGATGAGGGTACGATTGAGGGTCATGAGCAGCTAAAGTCGTTTATTACAAGTTATTACAAAGGGCTTTTTGGTGCTCCGGAGGAAAGCAATTTCTCGTTGGATGAGACAAGAACGGAGGATATCCCCCAAGTCTCTCAAGCGGAGAATAATTTTCTCACTTCGCCTTACTCTGAGGAGGAAGTAAGAAAAGCTGTCTTCCAAATGGAGCATAATAAAGCCCCTGGCCCTGATGGTTTCCCAGCTGAATTTTATCAATCTTTCTGGGATGTCATCAAGGCTGATTTGCTGGCTCTTTTTACGGATTTGCATGCTGGGCAACTAGAGCTTTTTAGGCTCAACTTTGGTGAAACTAGATGATACCCCGCGCGTTGCTGCGGGATCATTAGACAACTTAAAATAAAATAAACATGCAATACCAAATGTAGCATAAAAAACTCTAAAATTTTAAGTGAGACAATTTATAATAATAAAAGTAACAAATATCATGGTACATATAGTTGGAATTTCCCTATAGCACATTCATGGGCTACGTTCCCCATTAACTTTGTATATACACTTATAGAATGACATGCTTGAGAAATGCATAGCCAGTTCCGCTTAAACTTCATTTTGGCTGGCCTATATTGGCCATCGCCTTCTTTTAGTCTTCGCCTCAAAATTAAATGTATCTATATGAGAATTTGAATGGGACGCATCGCCTCCTTTTAGTCTTGACCTGAAAATTAAACGTAACTACATGAGAAATTAGAACGGGAGGTTGTATAGACTGAATGTATTATTTTAGCTCCCCACAAAATGGTATTTTTGTGGCAACTGGTTAAAAATGCATCATAATGTCAAGAAAAAACTAAAGTGGCATTTTTTGCAACTGATTAAAAACGAATTATAATGTCAAGAAAGAACCATATTAGTCGGATGATGTTCAGTCATTTCTAGAATGTCACCTGACCATTCAAATTTCAGCTAGGATTGTCGCCTGAAGAAAACAACATATTGTATTTGCAACACAAACATTAAGCGATCCTCACTACGCATGACAAACCTAGTGACACTTAGCCTGATGGGTTGACTCGACAGTGTCAACTGGAAATTAGTCATAGCAGGAACGAAACCAGGGGAAAAGTCACATACTTAACAAATTATCAGAATCATCAATCTGGAACTGTGGATTCAACATACTGATAGTGTTATTCTTGCATGTTATTCATAAAACCTGTAATTACATATAAATTACATAATGGAAAGCAATAGAAATAGAAGAGCACGGTTGTTACCTTATTAGGAGATGGCGCGTAGAATGGTTGTTCTTCTAGTTACAGGAACTGTGGAATTACCAGACGTGGTTTGATGGTTTCAACAACAGACTGCAATATAAGCTTCTATTTCAAGAAAAAGAAAAAGAGTACAGAGAAAGATTAGACTACTGGAGCACCTCAGATTATTCCCCATGACGACCATCTCCTGAGTATGAAGGCTGACGGGCCTACTCAATCGGCCATATGTCCACGAAGCTGTTTAAACAAACTTGACCAGTTACTGAGAGCTGGGTCAGAATTGAATCTACACTTCAGAATAAACAAACTTGACCAGTTGACCGAGAATCGGAACTTGAAATTATGAACTCAAGTTTGGGATCTCCAGATAGACTCCTACAAGCTGATCTCAAAAGAGAATATAAAAAGGACCCTCCCTGAATGTAGAGCCCATGACGATTCCACTCATTAGGCTGAGAGGACGGATAGCCTCTCCAAGTCTCCAACTTACAACGAACACGCGAACGAACCTGATTTGATCAGGTAAGCGAGGCCAGTCTCCTGCTGCGCGGGACGTGCTTCTCGTGGTGTGCACCGGCGTGCATCTCCTGGCGGAGTTCGCCGGAATGGCTTGCAAATAGCGTCGCGACACCTCACCAGTTTGTGGATCCAGACGAAGGGGAAAGGAGGGAGATGGAGATCTATGGTATTGTTGTGGTGCTTTGTCTGGGCCTTTAAAAGCAAATGGAAGGCTGGTCAGCTACCCCGGATCGAATTCTGCTAGAGAGTTTGGCTGCAATTTTGGTAGAGGAGACGATTGGGAAGAGGAACACAGTAGTCGGAAAGATTTGTTAAGCCAGAAAAATAAACTGATTAATAGATGCGCCGGTAACTGAACAATTAAATGGACTTTGCTTGGGAGCGTCCAAATTGTGGCACCGCTGCGGGAAGATCAAGCAAAATGGGGTGATGTGGCAAGTTATGATTGGTCAGAGATGCTTGATGAGGTGGATAGGCTGCATGTGAAGAGAAATGGGATCACCTATTAAGAATAGAAAGAACTCAAGTTTGGGATCTCCAGATAGACTCCTACAAGCTGATCTCAAAAGAGAATATAAAAAGGACCCTCCCTGAATGCAGAGCCCATGACGATTCCACTCATTAGGCTGAGAGGACGGATAGCCTCTCCAAGTCTCCAACTTACAACGAACACGCGAACGAACCTGATTTGATCAGGTAAGCGAGGCCAGTCTCCTGCTGCGCGGGACGTGCTTCTCGTGGTGTGCACCGGCGTGCATCTCCTGGCGGAGTTCGCCGGAATGGCTTGCAAATAGCGCCGCGACACCTCACCGGCTTGTGGATCCAGACGAAGGGGAAAGGAGGGAGATGGAGATCTATGGTATTGTTGTGGTGCTTTGTCCGGGCCTTTAAAAGCAAATGGAAGGCTGGTCAGCTACCCGGATCGAATTCTGCTAGAGAGTTTGGCTGCAATTTTGGTAGAGGAGACGATTGGGAAGAGGAACACGGTAGTCGGAAAGATTTGTTAAGCCGGAAAAATAAAGCTGATTAATAGATGCGCCGGTAACTGAACAATTAAATGGACTTTGCTT
The DNA here is from genome assembly GCF_022539505.1 of Lolium rigidum. Lineage (NCBI taxonomy): Eukaryota > Viridiplantae > Streptophyta > Magnoliopsida > Poales > Poaceae > Lolium > Lolium rigidum. The sequence continues at coordinate 314,219,413 of NC_061508.1, read as the reverse complement.
GGGAGCGTCCAAATTGTGGCACCGCTGCGGGAAGATCAAGCAAAATGGGGTGATGTGGCAAGTTATGATTGGTCAGAGATGCTTGATGAGGTGGATAGGCTGCATGTGAAGAGAAATGGGATCACCTATTAAGAATAGAAAGATTATCTTATTGACCAAGGTTAATGAGGCAGAAAGGATTCAACAATACCGTCCTATTTGTCTTCTTAATGTGAGCTTTAAAATATTCACTAAAGTTGCCACGATCCGATTAAATTCGGTGGCAGATCATGTGATTAGGCCCTCTCAAACAGCTTTTATGCAAGGATGGAATATTCTGGATGGGGTTGTAGTCCTCCATGAAACTGTTCATGAATTGCATAGAAAGAAGTTGAATGGCGTCATTTTAAAGATCGACTTGAAAAAACATATGATAAGGTCAAGTGGCCCTTTTTGCAACAAACTCTCAGAATGAAAGGTTTCTCTGATGAGTGGTGTGCATTAATCAATAGTTTTATCTCAGGAGGAAGTGTTGCCATTAAAGTCAATGATGACGTGGGCAAATACTTCCAGACTAAGAAAGGACTAAGACAGGGGGATCCATTATCGCCAGTGCTATTTAATATAGTGGCTGATATGCTTGCTGTCTTGATTGAACGTGCAAAGTCTGAGGGCCAGATTGAAGGGGTTATTCCTCACCTGGTTGATGGAGGTTTGTCCATTCTTCAATATGCCGATGATACAATTCTTTTTATGGATCATGACATAGACAAGGCTCGGAACCTGAAGTTAATTCTTTCTGCGTTCGAGCTTTTGTCTGGTCTGAAAATAAATTTTCATAAGAGTGAATTGTTTTGTTTTGGTGAGGCCCAAGATCATGTTACAGAGTATACTGAACTTTTCGGCTGCGGCCAAGGCCAATTTCCAATTAGGTACTTGGGAATTCCGATTCACTATCGGAGACTTACCAATGCTGAGTGGAAATTGGTTGAGGAAAGACTTCAGATTAGATTAAGTAGTTGGAAAGGTAAATTGTTGTCCTTGGGAGGAAGATTAGTTCTCATAAATGCGATACTGAGTAATATGGTACTATATATGATTTCTTTCTTCCAACTTCCCAGAGGAGTCTTAAAACGGTTGGATTATTTCCGATCAAGATTCTTCTGGCAAGGGGACTGCGAGAAGCGTAAATATCGGCTGGCTAAATGGAGTGTGCTGTGTCGGCCCAAAGATCATGGAGGACTTGGTATTCAAGACCTCCAGGTCAAAAATATAGCACTTCTCGGTAAATGGTTGTATAAACTACTTACCGAAGAGGGAAAATGGCAAACACTCCTCAAGAGGAAGTATATTGGCTCAAAGGCTTTATCTCAGGTTATTTGGAAACCAGGAGATTCACATTTTTGGGCTGGTCTTATGGAAACAAAGAAGTTTTTCTTTCCATATGGATCTTTCTCTATTAAGGATGGATCGGAAATTCGTTTCTGGGAGGATATATGGTTGGGTAACACCATGCTCCGAGAAAAGTATCCGGCATTGTACAATATAGTGCGCCACAAAAGCGATACTATCGCTAAGGTGTTGGAAGACTTCCCACCAAATGTGGATTTCAGAAGAAGTCTCATTGGTCTCAGACAAACCTCGTGGCAGGAATTGTTACAGCGTCTTGAGTTAGTTCAACTGACGCAGGGACCGGATGAATTTCGGTGGAACCTTACCGGCAATGGTACATTCTCAGTGGCTTCCATGTACAATGTTTTAATTCAGCCAGAACTCCCGGTCGATAATAATTCAAAGATTTGGAAGATGAAGATACCACTGAGAACAAAAATCTTTGCATGGTATCTTCGTCGGGGGTAATCCTTACTAAAGATAATCTTGCCAAACGCAACTGGCATGGAAGTAAAAAGTGTGTCTTACGTCATCAAGACGAGACAATTAACCACTTATTCTTCCAATGTAAGTTAGCTAGGTCTATATGGTCAGCCGTCCAAATAGGGTCTACCTTATACCCACCACGTAGTGTTGTCAATTTATTTGGCAACTGGCTCAATGGTGTGGATGTTAGGTTTAAACGTCTTATTAGGATGGGAGCGATTGCATATCTGGTCGCTATGGCTATGTAGAAATGACAAGATTTTAAATAATATTTCTTCTTCTTTTTTGCAGGTCATCTACCGATGCACGGCTTTGCTCCGCTCATGGATACCGTTGCAGCGTGTCGAGCACCGGGACCTCTTTACGGAGGTGTCTTCACGGTTGGAGGATACGGCGAGGGATATTTTCTCCCAACATGGGTGGCAGCGTGACCTTCGGCTAGATCCTCCTAGCTAGGCTTTGTTTCTGTATTTTGAACTTTATTTATCCATTTGAACACCTTTCTGGTTTTGTAACGAATTTGTGTGCGGCTGTGTGCATCTTAGTTATGCAGAGGCCGGGTCTATTGCGCAAGTAATAAAGTGCCCATTTTCGAAAAAAAAGCTACGAGGCAGACAACAGCGCTCCGACCACCGCCCTGGCGGCCTGGCGTCGTGTAGTTGCAGAATTGGCGCGTCGTCGTCCGCCCCGGCCCTCCAGGACCGGCGGCTCGTCCGCACCGACAGTGGCCTGGATGGCTTGGGCGTTGGCGCCCTGTCGCCCTGACAGCCAGACGCCAGTCGCCAGCACGTCCATGCCGGCATCCCTCCTTCTGCCTTCCTGGCCCGAGCAGAAATGGCTCAGAGAAGTGCTCGGTGACCTTCACCGCTTCTTCAAGGAAGCCCAGAGAACAGATAGCCCGCTTCATGATCGCATTCGCGTCCCTCGCCGGCGGCCGCTCAGGTGAGCAGCGAGGCTGCCTCTTCAGTCTTCATTCATCTCCTGCGAGGCAAGGATGACGACGAAGTCCTCCGCAGGGCGGGCAACATCGCCCAGGCGTGGCATCCTCGAAGGGCGTCGCGGCGCGTCGCACGCAGCAGCGGGCAGAGCAGGCCCAGCAGCCGCAGCGCGGCGGAGATCAGCAGCGCAGGGCCAACAGCAGCAGCGGCAGCGACACTCGCAACTGCAGGCCGGCGCTGGACAGCAGGCGCAGGAGCAGCGGTCGTCGGGCTTGGCTCTCTGTGAGGTGCTGCTGCGGCGAGGGAGCTGGCGCGGAAGCAGCGGCCGGCGCGGTGTCGGCACTGTGCCGTGCTAGGCGGCACTGTGGAGCGGCCCCGGTGGCGCGTACCGTGGGTGATGGAGAACGTGGCGACGTCGGGCGAGCGGCTGAGCGGCGGTCGGTGTGGCGTCGTCGACGACCACAGACGGGCGGCGCACTCGGCCGTGTCAGTGCACGTGGTGAGGGCGTGCCTGATGACGCGCCGAGCGGCATCACCCTCGCGCGCGAGCTGTGTGCACGGAGTTGATCGATCTGGTGTTTGCCGTGTGCAGACTGCAGAGGAAGATGCTCCACAACTTTGGTATCTATAGTTTTTCAAAATTCGAAAGCACGGAATGGAGGTTTTTCAGAAGTTCAGAACTAGCAAAAAAATTGAAAGAAGTACAAATGACCCCCTTAGTTATCGGGTTTGGGACGGAGAACCCCCTAAGTTTCAGATGGGGCACTTAACCCCCTTAACTTTGCAATACCAGCTAATTGACCCCCTTGCAAAATGAAAGCAGTTTAGCTGGGTGTTATCGCTGACGTGGACAGTGGTTTGAGACACGGTGGCACTTCATGGTCGTGATCATCGATTCTACAAGAAAGAACGGAGAGAGCGGGAGCGCCGCGGCGCCGCCCTGCCCGCTATATCTCCTCACCCTTGGCTCGGAGTCGCTGCGGAGTGCCCATGCCGTTCCATCCTGCTCGGCCGCGTCATCGAGTTGACATCGCTGGAATCTGTGGACGTCGCTGGCGTGCGGGCGTCAGTTGATCGCGCGCAGCATCACGTTGAGCACCAGCTCGAAGAGCTTCGGACGGAGGGTGATCCCACTGCCGGATACTGCGTCATCGAGAAGGTTCTCGAAGAGGGACGCGACTTCGGCGTGGCATTCGGCGGCAAGGGCGGCTCGACGGCGAAGAACCGGCGCAAGCCGCGCCAGTGGTCTCCGTAAGAGACCCAGACGACGCTGGTGCGCCCGTACCCGAGGTGCTCCCCGGCGAGCAACTGCGGCCGCCCTGCTAGCACGGCATCGTTCGCCGTAAAGCACTCCTCGGCTGCGGCGTGCAATGACATGAGCAGCGCCCGGGGCGTGCCCAGCGGCCAGGCTCCCACGGCACCAGCGAGGCAAAGGCACACGACACAAGCGCCAGCTTCTCGATGATGGTGCACAGCTTCTTGTTGATGCCGTTCCTCATGCACGTCGCCATTACGCCGAGCACTTCTTGCTCTGCCAGTTCTTGTCGCCGCTACTCTCGAGTATGAAGCGCTCGGCCTTGCACCCGGCCAGGATCACCGCGCCGTGTTGGAGGGCGTCGACGAGCCACGTGGTGTCGGTGCAGCTCCCGCGGTGGTGCTCCTCTGACAACTTTTGAGTAACGGCGTCAACGGGCAGCCGGAGCGCCTCGCGCTCGCGAACACTGGGAACCTGCGCAAACTCTCCTACAGGATGTCCCGTGGCGTGCGGATGCTGGGCTGGCCGACCAGTTCACTGCTGAGCCGCCGCCGCCGATGGTGCCCGTGTATAGTCTCCCTTGTCAACGACCCGCGGTGTAAGCCCGATACGGCCAGCTTTACTGCGAGGTCCCCGTCCGCGAGTGAACCTCAGCAGGGCTGCTTCGCTAGCTCCCTTGTCTCTAAGACGTTGTCAAGAGAATACAGTGTTATCGCTCGAGCTTCTGTTTGACCTTTTCTATTGTTGCTCTTCCACGTCTGCCTGGGCTGGCTGAAACCACTATCCACGTCACCGATACCACCCAGCTAAACTGCTTTCGTTGTGCAAGGGGGTCAATTAGCTGGTATTGCATAGTTAGGGGGGTTAAGTGCCCCATTTTAAACTTAAGGGGGTTCTTCATCCCAAACCCGATAGTTAGGGGGGTTATTTGGACTTCTTTCCAAAAAAAATCAGAAGTGGTTTTGGGGATAAAGATGAAATATTTGGAAGTTGGGGTTTGGTATGATGTAGGCCCTTTTAATGTGCATCCAAAAGTATACTTGGCCATCTAAGAAAAATAGTTGGTAATGCAAGTATTCTCAAAGTTCGAACCAGCATACGAATGGTCAGAAGGTTTTGCTAAGGCTTTCGACAAGTAATTGATCCAAGGTTTTGGCATAGGTTGGGTATACTATAGGGGCACCTAGTTTGGGCACCGGCTCTGGAGTGAAATTTACTTTGCAAACTATTTTGCAAAAGGATTATGAAAAGGGCAAAAACAAAAGGCTGGAAGATTTTGGTGTTGGTCCATGAGATATTTTTGAAGAAGTGGGGTCTAGGGGTCATAGGGATCAATCCATGTTTTTTGGTGAATTTTCAGAAGCATATATCTTAGGGTTCTTTTGTAAATCTAGGAATAAAAGCTTTTCTTAAAAGAAATCTAGAAAATAATTTTGAATTATTTTGGGCCTGAAAAAATAAGGAATGGACCACCGCATGTCATAGTCTCAAATGTGTAAGAGGCCAAATCCAAATTTTCTCAAGCTTTGCCAATTTTTGAGAATTTAAGAAGACATGGAAATCCAAACAAAAAAATTGAAATATGGGCAAAATGTTTTGTCTGGAAATTTTTAAAGAGGGCCAAAATTTGTGTTGTTAAGAGCGATCACCTTCTTCCTCCCGCGCGAGGCGGGCTTCATGGCGGATCTTGTTTCGACCATGAGCGTTGCTGGGGATGACAAATCGTAGAGCAACTCCGCCCCTACCTGGCATGCCAAATTCCGAGCTTGGAAACTCAAACACCAAAGTTATTCATAACCCTTTTAGAGGTTCAGTTTGGGGCAGCAAAGGAACTCTAGATCATCATCAAACTGCAAGAAAAGACAACAGGTTCGGGCCACTCGGAGGCTAACAAACCTATTCCTGCCTTGTATTGATTCTTCGGTGGTCGATTACAAGGTGAACTCCTTGTTGGAGATTCTAGCTAGGAATCCTCTCTCTTCTCCTTCGGTTGCGGTCCTTCTTTTATACTACCAAGGGGATACCACAATGGCCGACAGGATGCCGCGTCCCGACTCTTTACTCGAAGTGATGACGAAAAAGCTATCCATTACACACAAGATGGGCAGCGGGTGGGCTGCTCCTAACGGGCGTCGACCGCTATCAGCCAAACGCATTGTCCTCGTCCTATCCCTCCTTTTGACATTGGTCCCTGACCTGGCATTCTTTATGTTCCCAAAGAACTATCCTTACTTGTCCTTTTGGGATTCATTGCACCAGCCTATGCATAGACCTTCCTGAAACATCCTGGTTACAATCTCCCTCCTCTCGTCTCGGTCACACTTTCAACACGATTCGAGACGTGCTTATGTTGGGATGGCGGAGCTGATAACTAGGCCAGAAGGCAAAGACTCGGCGTCCATTGTCTCCCTTTGATCCTCGATGGACCATGTATAAAGTGGTCAAGACTGAGTCGAAGCCGAGTCACAACTAACTCATCCTTTCCCAAGGCCAGGGAGGATCATTACGGCTGACGTTTCCTTCTCGAAACTATGGATGCGGGGTACCTTTCTGGGCTTGATAACCGACCTTTATACGCTAGATCCGCGGCATGTGAAGGTTCTTGGCTACATTGTACAGTTTGAGTGCGCAGTTAGCCATAATCGTGTGCGATGAAGGCCGTTGACCCGTGGACCGGCAGCATGACGGGTGCATCGGTGGCATCAGTTCTGGCGGCGGCCGTGCGGTCCCACTCGGGCCCGATCTGGCTGCGTGCGGCCGCGTCCCTGATGCGCTGCGCCGTCGCGTGTTGCTGCGGGGCTCCCTGCGGTGCCTTGGCAGTGGCAAGATCTGGTGCCTCCGGTCTGTCGTCTCGTGCTCCCGTCTCGCGGGTGGGGTAGACGATGGCGGCGCTTATGGCGCCACTACTTTATTGAAGGCGTCGTTGAGGCTTTTGCATGCTCCTCCACTTGGGAAGAGCTCCGGGGGAACCTCAGATCCCGCCGGGGATCGGACGAGGGTGGCGCCTCGCGTCACTCACCTCTTGAGGCCTCGTTCTTGGAGTTGGTGCTGACTAGAGGGCTTGCGGAAGACGGAGGTGGTCGGGTGTTCCGGGTGGAGGCTTGCGAGGCAACGACAATGGTGATGACCAAGGGTTGGTGGCGTCAAGACCATGTTAGTCGGCTCCGTTCCGGCGTGTTCGAATGTCGTCGTATTGGTCTCTTCTCGCTGTGAAGTCGAAGCCACCTTTGGACGGTGTACGATGACCTTTGAGGGGCGGTCTGCTGAAGGTCCTATTCGGCGAGCGGGTCTTGCGCATCTCCTCTCCGAGGCTCGTCTTCAGAATCGGAGCTGCCAGCCTTTACTCGAGGAGCCATCTGTTTGGCATAGGCCGACTTGAGCTTCGCGGTTGTGTAGCTTTCGTGGGTAGCCAGGGTGGCTGGGTGTGCCCTTGGGGGTAGTCGTGGTTTGGGCGTGGCCCTGTTGTTTGTAGGTTTTTGCCCGGTTTTCTCCTAAAAACCGTGCACCTTCTGCTTAAGATGAGGCAAAGCTTTTGCCTCCGTTTCAAAAAAAATGTCCCGCTTGTGAACTTTTGCTGATGGCTTGCAAATAACTTCTGTGTGCTTTATGCCTTCATATGGGCCAATCTGAAGACCAAGCACACGATTCATGTTTTGTGGCGTGATACGTCTCCGACGTATCGATAATTTCTTATGTTCCATGCCACATTATTGATGTTATCTACATGTTTTATGCACACTTTATGTCATATTTGTGCATTTTCTGGAACTAACCTATTAACAAGATGCCGAAGTGCCAATTCGTTGTTCTCGCTGTTTTTGGTTTCAGAAATCCTAGTAACGAAATATTCTCGGAATTGGACGAAATCAACGCCCGGGGTCCTATTTTGCCACGAAGCTTCCGGAAGTCCGAAGAGGAGACGAAGTGGGGCCACGAGGGGGCCACACCCTAGGGCGGCGCGGCCCCCCTTGGCCGCGCGGCCCTGTGGTGTGGGGCCCTCGTGCCGCCTCCGACCTGCCCTTCCGCCTACTTAAAGCCTCTGTTGCGAAACCCCCAGTACCGAGAGCCACGATACGGAAAACCTTACTGAGACGCCGCCGCCGCCAATCCCATCTCGGGGGATTCTGGAGATCTCCTCCGGCACCCTGCCGGAGAGGGGATTCATCTCCCGGAGGACTCTACACCGCCATGGTCGCCTCCGGAGTGATGAGTGAGTAGTCTACCCCTAGACTATGGGTCCATAGCAGTAGCTAGATAGTTGTCTTCTCCCCATTGTGCTATCATTGTCGGATCTTGTGAGCTGCCTAACATGATCAAGATCATCTATCTGTAATTCTATATGTTGCGTTTGTTGGGATCCGATGAATAGAGAATACTTGTTATGTTGATTATCAAAGTTATGTCTATGTGTTGTTTATGATCTTGCATGCTCTCCGTTACTAGTAGATGCTCCGGCCAAGTAGATGCTTGTAACTCCAAGAGGGAGTATTTATGCTCGATAGTGGGTTCATGCCTCCATTGATATCCGGGACGTGTGACGAAAGTTCTAAGGTTGTGGATGTGCTTGTTGCCACTAGGGATAAAACATTAGTGCTATGTTCAAGGATGTAGTTACTAGTTACATTACGCGCAATACTTAATGCAATTGTCTGTTGTTAGCAACTTAATACTGGAGGGGGTTCGGATGATAACCTGAAGGTGGACTTTTTAGGCATAGATGCAGTTGGATGGCGGTCTATGTACTTTGTCGTAATTCCCAATTAAATCTCACTATACTCATCATGATATGTATGTGCATGGTCATGCCCTCTTTATTTGTCAATTGCCCAACTGTAATTTGTTCACCCAACATGTTGTTTATCTTATGGGAGAGACACCTCTAGTGAACTGTGGACCCCGGTCCAATTCTCTATACTGAAATACAATCTACTGCAATACTTGTTCTACTGTTTTTCGTAAACAATCATCTTCCACACAATACGGTTAATCCTTTGTTACAGCAAGCCGGTGAGATTGACAACCTCACTCGTTTCGTTGGGGCAAAGTACTTTGGTTGTGTTGTGCAGGTTCCACGTTGGCGCCGGAATCTCCGGTGTTGCGCCGCACTACATCCCGCCGCCATCAACCTTCAACGTGCTTCTTGACTCCTACTGGTTCGATTAAACCTTGGTTTCTTACCGAGGAAACTTGCCGTTGTGCGCATCACACCTTCCTCTTGGGGTTCCCAACGGACGTGTCAACCACACGCATCAAGCAAATTTACTGGCGCCGTTGCCGGGGAGATCAAGACACGCTGCAAGGGGAGTCTCCACTTCTCAATCTCTTTACTTTGTTTTTGTCTTGCTTAGTTTTATTTACTACTTTGTTTGCTGCACTAAATCAAAATACAAAAAAATTAGTTGCTAGTTTTACTTTATTTGCTATCTTGTTTGCTATATCAAAAACACAAAAAAAATTAGTTACTTGCATTTACTTTATCTAGTTTGCTTTATTTACTGTCTTGCACTCTATATTAAAAATACAAAAAAAATTAGTTACTTTTGTTACCATGTCTAGCTCTGAACCTGTTACTTCTTCGCCTGAAGAATTAGTCTTCACTTTTAAACAAGGGGATGAGGAGAGTTTTAAGGATGCTTGGTCTAGAATTTTTACTTCTTATCGTAAAACTGAACCTCAAATGACTCTAAGTTTGCTCCTTAGTAATTTTTATTTTGGTCTTATGATTCGCTATAGATATGCTTTGGATACTTTAGTGGGAGGAGATTTCCTTCATTGCAATGGGGATCAAGCTTTTAATGCCATAAAGAAGTTGGTTGCATCACATGATTCAGCTAATAACTTTGATTCAGCCCTCACTAGCATTTATAATAGATTAAACAATCTCGAGATAAGTACATCTCGCTTGGATGATAACTATTGCCATGTTCGTAATCGTCTTGAACAAGTTCTAGTGAACTCTAAACTTTCATTGTGGGATCCTACTGTTAAAATTGTTATCGGTGATCGAACTCTTCGTGCCAATTGTGATATTATGTCTGAATTTTTCCTTATACCTGAGAGCATTTATAAATCTTTGAAACTTTGGGGAATCGATGGAGGAGAAGAAATAACTCTCATTAATAACTCTGTTATAATTCCTAAGGGAATAGCTGCAGGTGTGCATACAACCATTCTTGGAAGAACAATATCCATTGATTATCTTGTTATTGAATGCGTAGGGACAGGAAAAATCACACTCGGAAGATCCCTGCTGAAATTATTGGGAGCAATCATTGATGTGGGAGAAGGCACCCTGGAATTCACCTCTACACCGGGAGGAAATCATATATTTCCTAAATCAAAGGGAAAGAAAAACAATAAGAAAGGTAAGGGTAAAGCCCAAGGTAAGGTTGACACACCATCTCTTGATAATACTTGATACACACTTTCTGCGCCTAGCTGAAAGGCGTTAAAGAAAAGCACTTATGGGAGACAACCCATGTTTTTACCTACAGTACTTTGTTTCTATTTTGTATCTTGGAAGTTGTTTACTACTGTAGCAACCTCTCCTTATCTTAGTTTAGTGTTTTGTTGTGCCAAGTAAAGTCGTTGATAGAAAAGTTCATACTAGATTTGGATTACTGCGCAGAAACAGATTTCTTTGCTGTCACGAATCTGGGCTGTTTTCCCTATAGGTAACTCAGAAAATTATGCCAATTTACGTGAGTGATCCTCAGATATGTACGCAACTTTCATTCAATTTGAGCATTTTCATTTGAGCAAGTCTGGTGCCTCGATAAAATTCGTCAATACGAACTGTTCTGTTTTGACAGATTCTGCCTTTTATTTCGCATTGCCTCTTTTGCTATGTTGGATGAATTTCTTTGATCCATGAATGTCCAGTAGCTTTATGCAATGTCCAGAAGTGTTAAGAATGATTGTGTCACCTCTGAACATGTTAATTTTTATTGTCGCTAACCCTCTAATGAGTTATTCTAAGTTTGGTGTGGAGGAAGTTTTCAAGGGTCAAGAGAGGAGTATGATGCAACATGATCAAGGAGAGTGAAAGCTCTAAGCTTGGGGATGCCCCGGTGGTTCACCCCTGCATATACTAAGAAGACTCAAGCGTCTAAGCTTGGGGATGCCCAAGGCATCCCCTTCTTCATCGACAACATTATCAGGTTCCTCCCCTGAAACTATATTTTTATTCCATCACATCTTATGTGCTTTGCTTGGAGCGTCGGTTTGTTTTTGTTTTTTGTTTTGTTTGAATAAAATGGATCCTAGCATTCACTTTATGGGAGAGAGACACGCTCCGCTGTAGCATATGGACAAGTATGTCCTTAGTTTCTACTCATAGTATTCATGGCGAAGTTTCTTCTTCGTTAAATTGTTATATGGTTGGAATTGGAAAATGATACATGTAGTAATTGCTATAAATGTCTTGGGTAATGTGATACTTGGCAATTGTTGTGCTCATGTTTAATCTCTTGCATCATATGCTTTGCACCCATTAATGAAGAAATACATAGAGCATGCTAAAATTTGGTTTGCATATTTGGTTTCTCTAAGGTCTAGATAATTTCTAGTATTGAGTTTGAACAACAAGGAAGACGGTGTAGAGTCTTATAATGTTTTCAATATGTCTTTTATGTGAGTTTTGCTGCACCGGTTCATCCTTGTGTTTGTTTCAAATAAGCCTTGCTAGCCTAAACCTTGTATCGAGAGGGAATACTTCTCATGCATCCAAAATACTTGAGCCAACCACTATGCCATTTGTGTCCACCATACCTACCTACTATATGGTATTTTCCGCCATTCCAAAGTAAATTGCTTGAGTGCTACCTTTAAAATTCCATCATTCACCTTTGCAATATATAGCTCATGGGACAAATAGCTTAAAAACTATTGTGGTATGGAATATGTAATTATGCACTTTATCTCTTATTAAGTTGCTTGTTGTGCGATAACCATGTTCACTGGGGACGCCATCAACTATTCTTTGTTGAATATCATGTGAGTTGCTATGCATGTCCGTCTTGTTTGAAGTAAGAGCAATCTACCACCTTATGGTTAAGCATGCATATTGTTAGAGAAGAACATTGGGCCGCTAACTAAAGCCATCATCCATGGTGGAAGTTTCAGTTTTGGACATATATCCTCAATCTCATATGAGAAAATTACTAATTGTTGCCACATGCTTATGCATAAAAGAGGAGTCCATTATCTGTTGTCTATGTTGTCCCGGTATGGATGTCTAAGTTGAGAATAATCAATAGCGAGAAATCCAATGCGAGCTTTCTCCTTAGACCTTTGTACGAGGCGGCATAGAGGTACCCCTTTGTGACACTTGGTTAAAACATGTGCATTGCGATGATCCGGTAGTCCAAGCTAATTAGGACAAGGTGCGGGCACTATTAGTACACTATGCATGAGGCTTGCAACTTGTAAGATATAATTTACATGATACATATGCTTTATTACTACCGTTGACAAAATTGTTTCATGTTTTCAAAATCAAAGCTCTAGCACAAATATAGCAATCGATGCTTTTCCTCTATGGAGGACCATTCTTTTACTTTCAATGTTGAGTCAGTTCACCTATTTCTCTCCACCTCAAGAAGCAAACACTTGTGTGAACTGTGCATTGATTCCTACATACTTGCTTATTGCACTTATTATATTACTCTATGTTGACAATATCCATGAGATGTACATGTTACAAGTTGAAAGCAACCGCTGAAACTTAATCTTCCTTTGTGTTGCTTCAATGCCTTTACTTTGAATTATTGCTTTATGAGTTAACTCTTATGCAAGACTTATTGATGCTTGTCTTGAAGTGCTATTCATGAAAAGTCTTTGCTTTATGATTCACTTGTTTACTCATGTCATATACATTGTTTTGATCGCTGCATTCACTACATATGCTTTACAAATAGTATGATCAAGGTTATGATGGCATGTCACTCCAGAAATTATCCGTGTTATCGTTTTACCTCGCTCGGGACGAGCAGAACTAAGCTTGGGGATGCTGATACGTCTCCGACGTATCGATAATTTCTTATGTTCCATGCCACATTATTGATGTTATCTACATGTTTTATGCACACTTTATGTCATATTTGTGCATTTTCTCGGAACTAACCTATTAACAAGATGCCGAAGTGCCGATTCGTCGTTTTCTCGCTGTTTTTGGTTTCAGAAATCCTAGTAACGAAATATTCTCGGAATTGGACGAAATCAACGCCCGTGGTCCTATTTTGCCACGAAGCTTCCAGAAGTCCGAAGAGGATACGAAGTGGGGCCACGAGGGGGCCACACCCTAGGGCGGCGCGGCCCCCCCCCCCCTTGGCCACGCGGCCCTGTGGTGTGGGGCCCTCGTGCCGCCTCATGACCTGCCCTTCCGCCTACTTAAAGCCTCTGTTGCGAAACCCCCAGTACCGAGAGCCACGATACGGAAAACCTATCGAGACGCCGCCGCCGCCAATCCCATCTCGGGGGATTCTCGGAGATCTCCTCCGGCACCCTGCCGGAGAGGGGATTCATCTCCCGGAGGACTCTACACCGCCATGGTCGCCTCCGGAGTGATGAGTGAGTAGTCTACCCCTGGACTATGGGTCCATAGCAGTAGCTAGATGGTTGTCTTCTCCCCATTGTGCTATCATTGTCGGATCTTGTGAGCTGCCTAACATGATCAAGATCATCTATCCGTAATTCTATATGTTGCGTTTGTTGGGATCCGATGAATAGAGAATACTTGTTATGTTGATTATCAAAGTTATGTCTATGTGTTGTTTATGATCTTGCATGCTCTCCGTTACTAGTAGATGCTCTGGCCAAGTAGATGCTTGTAACTCCAAGAGGGAGTATTTATGCTCGATAGTGGGTTCATGCCTCCATTGATATCTGGGACTGATGATGAGAAAGTTCTAAGGTTGTGGATGTGCTCGTTGCCACTAGGGATAAAACATTAGTGCTATGTTCAAGGATGTAGTTACTAGTTACATTACGCGCAATACTTAATGCAATTGTCCGTTGTTAGCAACTTAATACCGGAGGGGTTCGGATGATAACTCGAAGGTGGACTTTTTAGGCATAGATGCGGTTGGATGGCGGTCTATGTACTTTGTCGTAATGCCCAATTAAATCTCACTATACTCATCATGATATGTATGTGCATGGTCATGCCCTCTTTATTTGTCAATTGCCCAACTGTAATTTGTTCACCCAACATGCTGTTTATCTTATGGGAGAGACACCTCTAGTGAACTGTGGACCCCGGTCCAATTCTCTATACTGAAATACAATCTACCGCAATACTTGTTCTACTGTTTTCTGCAAACAATCATCTTCCACACAATACGGTTAATCCTTTGTTACAGCAAGCCGGTGAGATTGACAACCTCACTGTTTCGTTGGGGCAAAGTACTTTGGTTGTGTTGTGCAGGTTCCACGTTGGCGCCGGAAACTCTGGTGTTGCGCCGCACTACATCCCGCCGCCATCAACCTTCAACGTGCTTCTTGACTCCTACTGGTTCGATTAAACCTTGGTTTCTTACTGAGGGAAACTTGCCGCTGTGCGCATCACACCTTCCTCTTGGGGTTCCCAACGGACGTGTCAACCACACGCATCATGGCGTCATCGTTTGACTGCATAATACACAAAAAAAGTCTTTCTGTGTGCCACGTGGGTCCTTAATAGACCCAATCTATACTAGTGTGTGACCCTTAGAGCATCTCCAACCGTCTTCCGGACGAGGCCCTCAGGACGCCTTTTATTTTTCATCCGGATGGACGAAAACGGTCCAGCCGCGCCCTCAGAACCTCGTTTTCGCCCGGATTTGGGCTTTCATCCGTCCGGCGAGCCCAGGTTATCCTCGCCCCCGCGGGAGTGATACGTCCATTTTGCATCACTAATTTATATCATAATTTGCTGTTATTCATTGATATATTTCATATTTCGAGATGATACTTATGTTATTTCATCTATTTTGCATGTTTCATGATTATTGGAGGATCGCGCACCGGAGCCAGGATTCTGCTGGAAAAAGCGTCGTCAGAAGGCAATATTTCGGAAGATCAACAATTGCCAGAAATTATATGAAAAATCCTATTTTTCCAGAAGACGAAGGGAGCCAGAAGGGGAGGCCGAGGAGGGCCGCCATGGGCCCACCTCATGGGCCGGCGCGGCCCAAGGCCTGGCCGCGCCGCCCTGTGAGGAGGGGGCCCACAGACCCCTCTGGCCTCCTCTCCTCCACGTACATCTTCGTCCCGAAAACCTAAGACCAGGAGGATAGTCGTGAAGAGTCACAGCCGCCTCTGCGGGGCGGAAAACACCAGAGAGAAAAGAGCTCTCCGGCAGGCTGAAATCTGCCGGGGAAATTTCATCCCGGAGGGGGAGATCGACGCCATCGTCACCGACATCGAGCTGGACATCATCTCCATCACCATCACCATCATCTCCATCATCATCACCGCCATCTCCACCGCTGCACCTCGTCACCGCTGTAACAATTAGGGTTGAATCTTGATTGTTTGATAGGGGAAACTCTTCCGGTATTGATCTCTACTTGTTATTGATGCTATTGAGTGAAACCATTGAACCAAGGTTTATGTTCAGATTGTTATTCATCATCATATCACCTCTGATCATGTTCCATATGATGTCTCGTGAGTAGTTCGTTTAGTTCTTGAGGACATGGGTGAAGTCTAAATGTTAGTAGTGAATTATATTGGGTAATATTCAATGTTATGATATTTAAGTTGTGGTGTTATTCTTCTAGTGGTGTCATGTGAACGTCGACTACATGATACTTCACCTTTATGGGCCTAGGGGAATACATCTTGTACTCGTTTGCTAATTGCGGGGTTGCCGGAGTGACGAAACCTAAACCCCGTTGGTATATCGATGCGGGAGGGATAGCAGGATCTCAGAGTTTAAGGTTGTGGTTAGATTTATCTTAATTACTTTCTTGTAGTTGTGGATGCTTGCAAGGGGTATAATCACAAGTATGTATTAGTCCTAGGAAGGGCGATGCATTAGCATAGGTTCACCCACACAACACTTATCAAAACAATGAAGATTAATCAGCTATATGAAGCGAAAGCACTAGACTAAATCCCCGTGTGTCCTCAAGAACATTTGGTCATCAGAAGTAAACAAACCGGCTTGTCCTTTGTGCTAAGAAGGATTGGGCCACTCGCTGCAATTGTTACTCTCGTATTTTACTTACTCGTACTTTATTCAACTGCTACATTAAAACCTCCTGAATACTTGTCTGTGAGCATTTACAGTGAATCCTTCATCGAAACTGCTTGTCAACACCTTCTGCTCCTCGTTGGGATCGACATTCTTACTTATCGAAAATACTACGATACACCCCCTATACTTGTGGGTTATCAAGACTATTTTCTGGCGCCGTTGCCGGGGAGTGAAGCGCTATTGGTAAGTGGAATTGGTAAGGGAAACTTTTACCTGTTAGTGCTGATTTTATTTCTGCCTACTGCTATAATTCATTATGGAGAGATCTTCTCTTGAATTTTTATTTGGAAAATATACTACTACTGCAAAGGTAGTGGATGAGGCGCCAGGCAAGGAAGAGGTTCCATACAAAATACCTATGAAAATTATTGAACGTGTTGTGGATAACCGTTATACAGGGGATGGAACTGTCCATCCTGGAGATCATTTACTGTTCTTACATGAATTATGCGGTTTATTCAAGTGTGCAGGTATTGCTATGGATGAAGTGAGGAAGAAACTATTCTCTATATCGCTGTCTGGTAAAGCGGCGCATTGGTATAAATTACTTGGATGATGGGGATTCTCTTGAATGGAATGATATTGTGCCCCGATTTTATTCTAAGTTCTATCCTCCAAGTGAAATTCACAAAGACCGGAACCGCATATATAATTTTTGGCCTCCTGATGGAGAGAGTATTGCCCAAGCGTGGGGGAGATTGAAGTCTTTAATGCTCAAATGCCCCATTCATGAGCTTCCTGGTAATATTATTATTGATAATTTCTATGCAATACTTACTTTTCAAGACAAGACCTTGCTGGATACTTCTTGTTCTGGATCATTACACGCAACAAAGAAGAGTTTAAAAGGGACCTTCTTAATCGGATCCAGGAGTTACTGAAGGATGGGAGAACGACAAGGGTAGAGAATCAGGTATAAATTATGATTATAAATGCATTGAAGCTTTTATGGATACTGATAAATTTCGTAATATGAGTGCTACTTATGGTCTTGATTCTCAAGTTGCTGCAAATCTTTATAAAGCTTTTGCCTCTCATTATGAATTGCCTAAGAAGAATTTTGATAAGTTTCATGAACCGTATAAAGATAAAGTTGATTCATCTATAAATAAATGTGTTGTAATTGAAACTGTTGATCATGTTATTCCTGAAGCTTATATTGAAAAAACTCCTTTCCCTGCTAAAATGAAGGAGTACTCTGTCATACATAGTGCGGTTAATAAAAGTGAAAAGAAACCTATAGGACCTGAAGAGCAAATAAAAGTTGAACCTGCTATTGCAATAGTTAAAGATCTTGTGACCGAAAATGTGGAAGATGGTCATATTATTTTCTGTGAAGATGCTTCTAATATTGTTTCACATCCCAATAAGTCTAGGAAAGCTAGTGTTCCTATGCTATCAGTTAGAATTGGTGATCATTGTTATTATGGTTTATGCGATATTGGTGCAAGTATTAGTGCTATTCCTTATGAGCTTTACACGGAGATTATGCACGAAATTGGTTCTTGTGAACTTGAAGATATTGATGTGGTTATTCGGCTGGCTAATAGAGAAACTATCTCTCCAATTGGTATTGTTCGAGATGTGGAAGTTCTATGTGGTAAGATTAAATATCCTGCTGACTTTTTGGTACTTGGTTCTGCTGCTAGTAAGTATTGTCCTATCATTTTTGGTAGACCTTTTCTAAATACTTGTGGAGCTGTTATAGATTGCAAGAAAGAGAAAATTTTGACTAAATTTGCCGGTGAATCTTATGAGTTTAATTTCTCTAAATTTGCCAAAACCTCTTATAAAGTTGATTCACCTAATAATGATTTTAGAGTTGAACAGTGTGCATCTATTGCTCTTGCTCCTAATAATCCTTTGCAGCAACATTTGGATAATAGTGAGAGTGGAGTTTTTAGGGAAGAAAGAAATGAGCTTGATGAAATTTTCCTTCGTCAACCTATACTTAAACATGATTTACCGGTAGAAGATCTAGGTATAACATTGCCACCAAAAGAAGATCCTGTTTTTGATTTAAAACCATTGCATGATAATTTTAAATATGCTCATATTGATGATAAGAAAATATATCCTGTTATTATTAGTTCTAAGCTTTCAGAGATTGAGGAAGAAAGGTTATTGGAAATATTGAAGAAATACCGAGGAGCTATTGGCTACACTCTTGATGACTTGAAGGGGATTTCTCCCTCTATTTGCCAACATGCCATTAATATGGAAGATGATGCAAAGCCTGTTGTTGAACATCAACGTCGTCTAATTCCTAAGATGAAGGATGTGGTAAGGAATGAGGTATTAAAACTTCTTGAAGCTGGTATTATATATCCTATTGCTAATAGTAGATGGGTTAGTCATGTGCATTGCGTTCCTAAGAAATGAGGAATGACTATTGTACCTAATGATAATGATGAGCTCATACCTCAAAGAGTAGTTGTAGGGTATAGAATGTGCATTGATTATCGAAAAGTTAATAAGGTTACTAAGAAAGATCATTACCCTTTACCTTTTATTGATCAAATGTTAGAAAGGTTGTCTAAAAATACTCATTTTTGCTTTCTTGATGGTTATTCTGGGTTTTACAAATTGCTGTTAAAACTATGGATCAAGAGAAAACCACTTTCACTTGTCCCTATGGAACTTATGCTTATAGACGTATGCCTTTTGGTTTATGTAATGCTCCTGCTACTTTTCAAAGATGCATGTCTGCTATTTTTCATGGTTTTTGCGAGAGTATTGTAGAGGTATTCATGGATGATTTTTCTGTCTATGGGAATTCTTTTGATAATTGCTTGCGGAACCTTGATAAAGTTTTGCGAGAGATGTGAAGAAACTAACCTTGTTCTTAATTGGGAGAAATGCCACTTTATGGTTAATGAAGGAATTGTATTGGGACATAAAATTTCTGAGAGAGGTATTGAAGTTGATAGAGCTAAAGTTGAAGCAATTGAGAAGATGCCCTATCCCAGGGATGTTAAAGGTATTCGTAGTGTTCTTGGTCATGCTGGGTTTTATAGGAGATTTATTAAAGACTTCTCCAAAATTTCAAAACCTCTTACTAATCTTCTTCAAAAAGATGTATCTTTTGTTTTTGATGATGATTGTAAGGAAGCTTTTGAAACTCTAAAGAAAGCATTAACAACTGCTCCTATAGTTGAACCCCCTGATTGGAACTTACCTTTTGAAATTATGTGTGATGCTAGTGATTTTGCTGTAGGCACTTGTTCTTGGACATCGAGTAGATAAAAAATTGAATGTTATTCATTATGCTAGTAAAACTCTTGATGCTTGCTCAAAGAAATTATGCTACAACTGAAAAAGAATTGTTAGGATGTAGTCTTTGCTTGTGACAAGTTTAGATCCTATATTGTTGATTCAAAAGTTACAATTCATACTGATCATGCTGCAATTAGATACCTTATGCAAAAGAAAGATGCTAAGCCAAGGCTTATTAGATGGGTGCTTCTGTTACAAGAATTTGATTTGCATATTATAGATAGGAAAGGTGCTGATAATCCTGTTGCTGATAATTTGTCTAGATTGGAAAATATTGCTTATGATCCTGTTCCTGTTAATGATAGTTTTCCAAATGAACTATTGGCTGTAATAAAGGTGAGCTCGCGAGATAGTCCTTGGTATGCTGATTATGCTAACTTTATTGTTTCCAAGTACTTGCCTCCAACCTTTTCAGCTCAGCAAAGTAGGAAATTCTTTTATGATTTGAGGCATTATTTTTGGGATGACCCACACTTATATAAAGAAGGAGTGGATGGTATTCTGCGAAGATGTGTTCCCGAATATGAACAACAAGAGATATTGAGTAAGTGCCATGGTAGTGCTTATGGAGGACATCACGCCGGAGATAGAACCGCGCAAAAGGTTCTACAATCAGGTTTTTATTGGCCAACTCTCTTCAAAGATGCAAGGAAGTTTATTTTATCTTGTGATGAATGTCAAAGGGTTGGTAATATCTCCGGACGCAATGAAATGCCTATGAATTATACTCTTGTTATTGAACCATTCGATTGTTGGGGATTTGACTTCATGGGACCTTTCCCCTCTTCGAAGGTAACACTCATATACTTGTTGTTGTTGATTATGTTACTAAATGGGTGGAAGCCTGATACGTCCAATTTGCATCAATATTTTATATCATAATTTGCTGTTATTCATTGATATATTTCATATTGGGACACAATACTTATGTTATTTCATCTATTTTGCATGTTTCATCACTATTGGAGGATCGAACACCGGAGCCAGGATTCTGCTGGAAAAAGCACCGTCGAACGCAATATTTCGGAAGATCAACTCGTGGGAGGAAATTATACCAAAAATCCTATTTTTCAAGATGACGGAGGAAGCCGAAGGAGGGGCCAGGAGGACCCAGGGTGGGCCCACACCCTAGGGCGGCGCGGCCCATGCCCTGGCCGCGCCGCCATGTGGTCTGGGGGGCCCACGACCCCTTTCGCCTCCTTTTCTTCGCGAAATCCTTCGTCTCGAAAACCTAAGCCACAGAGGGTACCTCGCGAAGAGTTACAGCCGCCTCTGCGGGGTGGAGAACACCAGAGAGAAAAGAGCTCTCCGGCGGGCAGGAATCCGCCGGGGAAATTCCCTCCGGGAGGGGGAAATCGACGCCATCGTCACCGTCATCGAGCTGGACATCATCTCCATCACCATCATCATCATCTCCACCATCATCACCGCCATCTCCTCCGCAGACACCTCGTCACCGCTGTAGCAATTTGGGTTTGATCTTGATTGTTTGATAGGGGAAACTCTCCCAGTATCGATCTCTACTTGTTGTTGATGCTATTGAGTGAAACCATTGAACCAAGTTTATGTTCAGATTGTTATTCATCATCATATCACCTCCGATCATGTTCCGTATGATGTCTCGTGAGTAGTTCGTTTAGTTCTTGAGGACATGGGTGAAGTCTAAATGTTAGTAGTGAACTATGGATGAGTAATATTCAATGGTGTGATATTTAAGTTGTGGTGTTATTCTTCTAGTGGTGTCATGTGAACGTCGACTACATGACACTTCACCATTTATGGGCCTAGGGGAATGCATCTTGTATTCGTTTGCTAATTGCGGGGTTGCCGGAGTGACGAAACCTAAACCCCCGTTGGTATATCGATGCAGGAGGGATCGCAGGATCTCGCAGTTTAAGGCCGTGGTTAGATTTATTCTTAATTACTTTCTTGTAGTTGCGGATGCTTGCAAGGGGTATAATCACAAGTATGTATTAGTCCTAGGAAGGGCGGTACATTAGCATAGGTTCACCCACACAACACTTATCATAACAATGAAGATTATTTAGCCGTATGTAGCGAAAGCACTAGACTAAAATCCCGTGTGTCCTCGAGAACGTTTGGTAATTATAAGTAAACAAACCGGCTTGTCCTTTGTGCTAAAAAGGATTGGGCCACTCGCTGCAATTGTTACTCTCGCACTTTACTTACTCGTACTTTATTCAACCGTTACATCAAAACCCCCCGAATACTTGTCTCGTGAGCATTTACAGTGAATCCTTCATCGAAACCGCTTGTCAACACCTTCGCTCCTCGTTGGGATCGACATTCTTACTTATCGAAGATACTACGATACACCCCCTATACTTGTGGGTCATCAAGACTATTTTCCGGCGCCGTTGCCGGGAGTGAAGCGCTATTGGTAAGTGGAATTGGTAAGGAAAATCTTTACTCGTTTGTGCTGATTTTATTTCTGCCTCGTTGCTATAAGTCATTATGGAGAGATCTTCTCTTCAATTTTTATTTGGGAAATCTACTACTACCGCAACGGTAGTGGATGAGGCGCCAGTGAGGAAGTAATACCATATAAAATACCTATGAAAATTATTGAACGTGTTATGGATAACCGCTATGAAGGGGATGGAACCGTCCATCCCGGTGATCATTTATTGTTTTTGCATGAATTATGCGGGTTATTCAAATGTGCAGGTATTGCTATGGATGAAGTGAGGAAGAAACTATTCTCTTTATCGCTGTCCGGTAAGGCGGCGCATTGGTATAAATTACTGGATAATGGGGATTCTCTTGAATGGAATGATATTGTGCCCCGGTTTTATTCTAAGTTCTATCCTCCAAGTGAAATTCACAAGGATCGGAATCGCATATATAATTTTTGGCCTCATGATGGAGAGAGTATTGCCCAAGCTTGGGGGAGATTGAAGTCTTTAATGCTCAAATGCCCCATTCATGAGCTTCCGTGTAATGTTATTATTGATAATTTCTATGCAAGACTTTCTTTTCAAGACAAGACCTTGCTGGATACTTCTTGTTCTGGATCATTTACACGCAACAAAGAAGAGTTTAAAAGGGACCTTCTTGATCGGATCCAAGAAAATACTCGAAGGATGGGAGAACGACAAGGATAGAGAATCGAGTATAATTTATGATTATAAATGCATTGAAGCTTTTATGGATACCGATAAATTTCGTAATATGAGTGCTACATATGGTCTTGATTCTCAAGTTGCTGCAAATCTTTATAAAGCTTTTGCCTCTCATTATGAATTGCCAAAGAAGAATTTTGATAAGTATCATGAACCGTATAAAGATAAAATTGATTCATCTATTAATAAATGTGTTGTAGTTGAAACTCGCTGATCATGTTATTCCTGAAGCTTATATTGAAAAAACTCCTTTCCCCGCTAAAATGAAGGAGTACTCGTTATAAATAGTGCGGTTCATAAAAGTGAAAAGAAACCCGTAGAACCCGAAGAACAAATAAAAGTTGAACCTGCCGTTGCAATAATTAAAGATCTTGTGACTCGAAAATGTGGAGGATGGTCATATTATTTTCTCGTGAAGATGCTTCTAATATTGTTTCACATCCTAATAAACCCAAACAAGCTAGTGTTCCTATGCTATCTCGTTAGAATTGGTGATCATTGCTATTATGGATTATGTGATATTGGTGCAAGTGTTAGTGCTATTCCTTATGAGCTTTACACTGAGATTATGCACGAAATTGATTCTTGCGAACTTGAAGATATTGATGTGGTTATTCAGCTGCCTAATAGAGAAACTATTTCTCCAATTGGTATTGTTCGAGATGTGGAAGTTTTATGCGGTAAGATTAAATATCCTGCTGACTTTTTGGTACTTGGTTCTCACTGCTAGTGATTATTGTCCTATTATTTTTGGTAGACCTTTTCTAAATACTTGTGGAGCTATTATAGATTGCAAGAAAGAGAAAATTTTGACTAAATTTGCTGGTGAATCTTATGAGTTTAACTTCTCTAAATTTACTAAAACTCCTTATAAAGCTGATTTGCCTAGTAATGATTTTAAAATGGAGCAATGTGCATCTATCGTTCTTGTTCCTAACAATCCTTTGCAGCAACATTTGGAGGATAGCGAGAGTGAAGTTTTTAGGAAGGAAAGAGATGAGCTTGAGGAAATTTTTCTTCGCCAACCTATTCTCAAGCATGATTTACCGGTGGAAGATTTGGGTACAGCACCTCCACCAAAGGAAGATCCTGTTTTTGATTTAAAGCCTTTGCCTGATAATCTTAAATATGCTCATATTGATGATAAGAAAATATATCCTGTTATTATTAGTTCTAAGCTTTCAGGGATTGAGGAAGAAAGGTTATTGGAAATATTGAAGAAACACCGAGGCGCTATTGGCTACACTCTTGATGATTTGAAGGGGATTTCTTTCTATTTGCCAACATGCTATTAATATGGAAGATGATGCAAAGCCTGTTGTTGAACATCAGCGTCGTCTAATTCCGAAGATGAAGGAAGTGGTAAGAAATGAGGTATTACGACTTCTTGAAGCTGGTATTATATATCCTATTGCTGATAGTAGATGGGTTAGTCCTGTGCATTGCGTTCCCAAGAAAGGAGGAATGACTGTTGTGCCTAATGATAATGATGAGCTTATCCCTCAAAGAGTAGTTGTAGGGTATAGAATGTGCATTGATTTTCGAAAAGTTAATAAAGTTACTAAGAAAGATCATTACCCTTTACCATTTATTGATCAAATGCTAGAAAGATTGTCTAAAAATACTCATTTTTGCTTTCTTGATGGTTATTCTGGATTTTCACAAATTGTCATTAAAGCTAAAGATCAAGAGAAAACCACCTTTACCTGTCCCTATGGAACTTATGCTTATAGATGCATGCCTTTTGGTTTATGTAATGCTCCTGCTACTTTTCAAAGATGCATGTCTGCTATTTTTCATGGTTTTTGTGAAAGTATTGTAGAGGTATTCATGGATGATTTTTCCGTCTATGGGAATTCTTTTGATAGTTGTTTGCGAAACCTTGATAAAGTTTTGCAGAGATGTGAAGAAACTAACCTTGTTCTTAATTGGGAGAAATGCCACTTTATGGTTAATGAAGGAATTGTATTGGGACATAAAATTTCTGAGAGAGGTATTGAAGTTGATAGAGCTAAAGTCGAAGCAATTGAGAAGATGCCCTATCCGAGGGATGTTAAAGGTATTCGTAGTGTTCTTGGTCATGCTGGGTTTTATAGGAGATTTATTAAAGATTTCTCCAAGATTTCAAAGCCTCTTACTAATCTTCTTCAAAAAGATGTACCATTTGTTTTTGATGATGATTGTAAGGAAGCTTTTGAAACTCTTAAGAAAGCCTTAACAACTGCTCCTATAGTTGAACCTCCCGATTGGAACTTACCCTTTGAGATTATGTGCGATGCTAGTGACTTTGCTGTAGGCGCTGTTCTTGGACAGCGAGTAGATAAAAAGCTGAATGTTATTCATTATGCTAGTAAAACTCTTGATGCTGCTCAAAGAAATTATGCTACAACTGAAAAAGAATTATTAGCTGTAGTCTTTGCTTGTGATAAATTTAGATCTTATATTGTTGATTCAAAAGTTACTATTCATACTGATCATGTTGCAATTAGATACCTAATGACAAAGAAAGATGCTAAGCCGAGGCTTATTAGATGGGTACTTCTTTTGCAAGAATTTGATTTACATATTGTAGATAGGAAAGGTGTCGATAATCCCGTTGCTCGATAACTTGTCTAGATTGGAAAATATTGCTTATGATCCTGTTCTCGTTAATGATAGTTTTCCAAATGAACAATTGGCTGTAATAAAGGTGAGCTCGCGAGACAGTCCTTGGTATGCTGATTATGCTAACTTTATTGTTTCCAAGTACTTGCCTCCAACCTTTTCAGCTCAGCAAAGGAGGAAGTTCTTTTATGACTTGAGGCATTATTTCTGGGATGACCCACACTTATATAAAGAAGGAGTGGATGGTATTATGCGAAGATGTGTTCCCGAATATGAACAACAGGAGATATTGAGTAAATGTCATGGTAGTGCTTATGGAGGACATCACGCCGGAGAAAGAACCGCGCAAAAGGTTCTACAATCAGGTTTTTATTGGCCAACTCTCTTCAAAGATGCGAGGAAGTTTATTTTATCTTGTGATGAATGCCAAAGGGTTGGTAATATCTCCAGACGCAATGAAATGCCAATGAATTATACTCTTGTTATTGAACCGTTTGATTGTTGGGGATTTGACTTCATGGGACCTTTTCCGTCTTCGGAAGGTAACACTCACATACTTGTTGCTGTTGATTATGTTACTAAATGGGTGGAAGCTATACCTACAAAAAGTGCTGATGGTGAGACCTCTTTAAGAATGCTTTTAGATATTATTTTTCCTAGATTTGGAGTACCTAGATATATTATGACTGATGGAGGTTCTCATTTTATTCATGGAGGTTTTAGAAAAACTCTTGCTAGGTATGGTATTAATCATAGAATTGCTTCCGCTTATCATCCTCAAACTAGTGGTCAAGTAGAATTATCGAATAGAGAGATTAAATCTATTTTGGGAAAGACCGTTAATAAAACCAGAAAGAATTGGGCTAGTAAATTGAAGGATGCATTATGGGCTTATAGAACTGCTTATAAAAATCCCATGGGAATGTCACCTTATAAAATGGTTTATGGGAAAGCTTGTCATTTACCTTTAGAACTAGAGCACAAAGCTTATTGGGCTGTTAGAGAATTAAATAAAGATCCAAAACTTGCCGGTGATAAGAGGTTGTTGCAATTAAGTTCTCTAGATGAATGGAGAAGTGAAGCTTATGAAAATGCTAAACTCTTTAAGGAGAAAGTTAAAAAATGGCATGATAGGAGGATTATCAAAAGAGAATTTAATATTGGGGATAAAGTCCTATTGTATCGATCTCGTCTCAGATTCTTTGCAGGGAAATTACTCTCGAAATGGGAAGGACCATATGTTGTCGAGGAGGTGTATCGTTCAGGAGCAATCAAAATTAGCTCTCTCCAAGGCAATGTTACGCAAGTGGTGAATGGACAAAGACTCAAGCATTATATCTCAGGTGATTCCTATAATGTTGATGTTGATATTATTCAAGTGGAAACACCGGAAGCTTTCATCAAAGGGCAAATTGACGATCCGCTGAACTCGACTTTGAATAGGTAACAGTACTGGTAAAGAAAAGTACGCAATTTACTTTTCGAACAATATTTTTGCTGTTTTTGGAAAATATGAAAAATTACGAGTTCGAAATGGAGTGGAAAGGACGCACGAGGGGACGCCACCATAGGCCGGCGCGGCAAAGCCTGGGCCCGCGCCGACCTATGGTTTGGCCGCCTCGTCGCCCCTTTCTGACTCTGGTTCGATCTGGTACTTTCCGTTTGTCGTGAAAATTTTTGCTATATAATCCCCGGACCCCTGGAGGTCCGTATATCGTGTTCTCGACGTGTTTTGTTTCGAGCTGTTTCTGCCAGGATCTGTTGTCGGTCTAGAAGCACCATGGCCTCCAACAACAAGGGCAAGGGGCTTTCGGAGGAAGAAGTGAAGGAGGTGCCATCAAGACAAGAGCAGCAAGCCGAAAGGAGCAAGCAAATCTTGGTGGGATCTATTGACACTCGACGTTCTTTTTCTCATAACCTGCAGGGACCTTTACCACCCGCTCTTAGACTCGACTCCTTCCCCATGTTGGAAGAAGTTCTACGGACTACCGATGAGTTTTGTGATCAATATCGGGCCCTAAGAAGAGAAGTGGAGATACTCCAAGAGGAGAATTGCCGTCTCCGAAGAATGCTGGAATACCACTCGATTCGCATCACAAGGTCGTCATCGCCAACTTCAGATAATAATGAATCTCTTCGCATCTTAGTGCAGAATTGTCAAGTTGAGAAACTGAAGTTGAAGGAGTTTATCAAGAAGCGCGGGAGGAGTTCATCACCACCATCTCCGCAGGAGTAATTCATCATCGGTATTGGCATCCCCTTGGTTTGTTCCAAGCTTGGGGGAGTGCCGCGGTATCACATCATCACTACCTTTTACTTTTATTGTCAAGTAGTGTCATATCATGAGTAGGGAAGTTATCATATAAGATGGGTTGCAGTTGGAAGTATCTCTCTTTAGTTGGTTGTCTATGTATCCCTTGGTGTGAGTTATCGTTATGGAATATTAATGAGAAGTCTTATCATTTACATATTGCACATCTTATTTTAGTTTGCAATCTCTATTATATGATTTACCTTGTTATTAGTATTGGTATCACTTTGGGAGCATTGAATAAATCTATTTGGTTTTGGCAAACTTAGCATTGGTCAAATAGCAACAACACTTTGAGGTTTAAGTAGAAAAGAGAAATACATGTAGATGTTTCATTGTCTTTCTTGTTAGCTCATAGCTTATTATTCTGAAGTTAAGATTGTTTGTGCTTACAAGGAAGATGCATGATTGTTTCTATCATATGTATATTTGTTTGTTTCCCTCGACTCTTATGCTTGCTAATTAACCTTGCTAGCCAAAGACCTGCACTGAGAGGGAATACTTCTCGTGCATCCAAACCTTAACCCAAACTTATGCCATTTGTGTCCACCATACCTACCTACTACATGGTATTTTTTGCCATCCCAAGTAAATACTTCATGTGCTACCTTTAAACAATTCAAAACTTAGTATCTCTTATTTGTGTCAATGTTTCATAGCTCATGAGGAAGTATGTGGTGTTTTATCTTTCAATCTTGTTGGGCAACTTTCACCAATGGACTAGTGGCTTCATCCGCTTATCCAATAATTTTGCAAAAAGAGCTGGCAATGGGATTCCCGAGTCCCAAATTAATTAAACTAAATAGACACTCCTCCATGGTATGTGATTGATGGACGGCACCCGAGGATTCGGTTAGCCATGGCTTGTGTAAGCAAAGGTTGGGGGAGTGTCATCATCATAATAAAGCTAAAATAAAAAGGCACTCCTTCATGGTATGAGATTGTTGGCAGGCACCCGAGGATTCGGTTAGCCATGGTTTGTGAAAGAAAAGGTTGGAAGGAGTGCCACACAAAATGAAAATAATATGGGAGCCGCTCTTTGAAGGTTTGTCTGGCAAGGGGGTTAGAGTACCCGCTACTAGTCGTTGACAACAACAAACACCTCTCAAAATGTTACTTTTATTATCTCTATATGATTTCAAAACTGAAAAAGCTCTAGCACATGATTTAATCCCTGCTTCCCTCTGCGAAGGGCCTGTCTTTTACTTTATGTTGAGTCAGTAAACCTATTTCCCTCCATCTTGAGCAAGCATTTGAGTTGTTGTGATCAAACCATTATATTGTGATTCACTTCATCATGTTTTTATTCTTCCTTGTTTAGTACAAGTTTTATCTGAATGAATATAGCTTTGCAAGTTATCAATGATTATGAAGAGACCATTATGATTGAGTATGCAAGTTGTGCCTTATAAACTTTAACATGAGAGCGCTGCTCAATGAGATAAATATAATCCGTTAATTGTTCTCTCGACCAAGAACGAAGTTTGCCATCACCAATTATGATTTCTTATGCACCTTTACTTGTGATTACCTTATACTTGTTTCAAGTTGAGTTATAAGAGAGTTGTTTACTATAATGTCCTGTGTGAATGAATATGATGCTTCTTGTCCGTATTTTATTTATCGACTCTTCACTCCATAAACATGTGGTCCTGTCTATCGAGCTCAGTTTCGCTTGGGGACAAGCGAAGTCTAAGCTTGGGGGAGTTGATACGTCCAATTTGCATCACTATTTTATATCATAATTTGCTGTTATTCATTGATATATTTCATATTGGGACACAATACTTATGTTATTTCATCTATTTTGCATGTTTCATCATTATTGGAGGATCAAGCACCGGAGCCAGGATTCTGCTGGAAAAAGCACCGTCAGAACGCAATATTTCGGAAGATCAACTGTGGGAGGAAATTATACCAAAATCCTATTTTTCAAGATGACGGAGGAAGCCAGAAGGAGGGGCCAGGAGGACCCAGGGTGGGCCCACACCCTAGGGCGGCGCGGCCCAGGCCCTGGCCGCGCCGCCATGTGGTCTGGGGGCCCACGACCCCTTTCGCCTCCTTTTCTTCGCGAAATCCTTCGTCCCGAAAACCTAAGCCACAGAGGGTACCTCGCGAAGAGTTACAGCCTCCTCTGCGGGGCGGAGAACACCGAGAGAAAGAGCTCTCCGGCGGGCAGGAATCCGCCGGGGAAATTCCCTCCGGGAGGGGGAAATCGACGCCATCGTCACCGTCATCGAGCTGGACATCATCTCCATCACCATCATCATCATCTCCACCATCATCACCGCCATCTCCTCCGCAGCACCTCGTCACCGCTGTAGCAATTTGGGTTTGATCTTGATTGTTTGATAGGGGAAACTCTCCCGGTATCGATCTCTACTTGTTGTTGATGCTATTGAGTGAAACCATTGAACCAAGTTTATGTTCAGATTGTTATTCATCATCATATCACCTCTGATCATGTTCCGTATGATGTCTCGTGAGTAGTTCGTTTAGTTCTTGAGGACATGGGTGAAGTCTAAATGTTAGTAGTGAACTATGGATGAGTAATATTCAATGGTGTGATATTTAAGTTGTGGTGTTATTCTTCTAGTGGTGTCATGTGAACGTCGACTACATGACACTTCACCATTTATGGGCCTAGGGGAATGCATCTTGTATTCGTTTGCTAATTGCGGGGTTGCCGGAGTGACAGAAACCTAAACCCCCGTTGGTATATCGATGCAGGAGGGATCGCAGGATCTCAGAGTTTAAGGCTGTGGTTAGATTTATTCTTAATTACTTTCTTGTAGTTGCGGATGCTTGCAAGGGGTATAATCACAAGTATGTATTAGTCCTAGGAAGGGCGGTACATTAGCATAGGTTCACCCACACAACACTTATCATAACAATGAAGATTATTTAGCCGTATGTAGCGAAAGCACTAGACTAAAATCCCGTGTGTCCTCGAGAACGTTTGGTAATTATAAGTAAACAAACCGGCTTGTCCTTTGTGCTAAAAAGGATTGGGCCACTCGCTGCAATTGTTACTCTCGCACTTTACTTACTCGTACTTTATTCAACTGTTACATCAAAACCCCCCGAATACTTGTCTGTGAGCATTTACAGTGAATCCTTCATCGAAACTGCTTGTCAACACCTTCTGCTCCTCGTTGGGATCGACATTCTTACTTATCGAAGATACTACGATACACCCCCTATACTTGTGGGTCATCAAAGCCATACCCACAAAAAGTGCTGATGGTGAGACTTCTTTAAGAATGCTTTTAGATATTATTTTCCCTAGATTTGGAGTTCCTAGATATCTTATGACTGATGGAGGTTCTCATTTTATTCATGGTGGTTTTAGAAAAACTCTTGCTAGATATGGTAGTAATCATAGAATTGCTTCCGCTTATCATCCTCAAACTAGTGGGCAAGTAGAACTATCAAATAGAGAGATTAAATCTATCTTGCAAAAGACTGTTAATAAATCTAGAAAGAATTGGGCTAGTAAATTGAAGGAAGCATTGTGGGCTTATAGAACTGCTTATAAAAATCCCATGGGTATGTCACCATATAAAATGGTCTATGGGAAAGCTTGTCATTTACCTTTAGAACTAGAGCACAAAGCTTATTGGGTTGTAAGAGAACTAAATAAAGATCCTAAACTTGCCGGTAATAAGAGATTGCTACAATTGAGTTCTCTAGATGAATGGAGAAGTGAAGCTTATGAAAATGCTAAACTCTTTAAAGAGAAAGTTAAGAAATGGCATGATAGAAGAATTATCAAAAGAGAATTTAATATTGGGGATAAAGTCCTATTGTATCGGTCTCGTCTCAGATTCTTTGCAGGGAAATTACTCTCAAAATGGGAAGGACCATATGTCGTTGAAGAGGTGTATCGATCAGGAGCAATTAAAATTAGCTCTCTCCAAGGCAATGCCACACAAGTGGTGAATGGACAAAGACTCAAGCATTATATCTCAGGTGATTCTTGTAATGAAGATGTTGATGTTATTCGAGTGGTAACTCCGGAAGCTTTCATCAAAGGTCAAATTGACAGTTCTGCAGAGTTCGACTTTGAATAGGTAACAGTACTGGTAATAAAAGGTTCGCGTTTTACTTTCGAACAACGTTTTTGCTGTTTTTGGAAAATATGAAAAATTACGAGATCGAAACGGAGTGGGGGAGACGCACGAGGGGGTGTGATGGCGTGTATTTCACACGTTCGTTGGGCAACCCCAAGAGGAAGGTATGATGCGCACAGCAGCAAGTTTTCCCTCAGAAAGAAACCAAGGTTTATCGAACCAGGAGGAGCCAAGAAGCACGTTGAAGGTTGATGGCGGCGGGATGTAGTGCGGCGCAACACCGAGGATTCCGGCGCCAACGTGGAACCTGCACAACACAACCAAAGTACTTTGCCCCAACGAAACAGATGAGGTTGTCAATCTCACCGACTTGCTGTAACAAAGAGTTAACCGTATTGTGTGGAAGATGATTGTTTGCGAGAAAACAGTAGAACAAGTATTGCGGTAGATTATATTTCGAGTAAAGAGAATTGGACCGGGGTCCACAGTTCACTAGAGGTGTCTCTCCCATAAGACGAACAGACATGTTGGGTGAACAAATTACAGTTGGGCAATTGACAAATAAAGAGAGCATGACCATGCACATACATATCATGATGAGTATAGTGAGATTTAATTGGGCATTACGACAAAGTACATAGACCGTCATCCAACCGCATCTATGCCTAAAAAGTCCACCTTCGAGGTTATCATCCGAACCCCCTCCGGTGTTAAGTTGCAAACAACGGACAATTGCATTAAGTATGGTGCGTAATGTAACTAGTGACTACATCCTTGAACATAGCACCAATGTTTTATCCCTAGTGGCAACGAGCACATCACGTAACCTTAGTGGTTCTTGTCACTCCTCCAGATTCACGAGACATGAACCCACTATCGAGCATAAATACTCCCTCTTGGAGTTACTAGCATCAACTTGGCCGAGCATCTACTAATAACGGAGAGCATGCAAGATCATAAACAACACATAGACATAACTTTGATAATCAACATAACAAGTATTCTCTATTCATCGGATCCCAACAAACGCAACATATAGAATTACGAGATAGATGATCTTGATCATGTTAGGCAGCTCACAAGATCCAGACAATGAAGCACAATGGGGAGAAGACAACCATCTAGCTACTGCTATGGACCCATAGTCCGAGGGTAGACTACTCACACATCACTCCGGAGGCGACCATGGCGGCGTAGAGTCCTCCGAGGAGATGATTCCCCTCTCCGGCAGGGTGCCGGAGGCGATCTCCTGGATCCCCCGAGATGGGATCGGCGGCGGCGTCTCCGGAAGGTTTTCCGTATCGTGGCTCTCGGTGCGGGGGTTTCGTCACGGAGACTTTTATAGGCGGAAGGGCAGGTCAAGAGGCGGCACGGGGCCCCACACTACGGGCCGACGCGGCCAAGGGGGGCCGCGCCGCCCTATGGTGTGGCCCCTCCGTGGCCCCTCTTCGTCTCTCCTTCGGACTTCGGAAGCTTCGTGAGAAAATAGGCCCACGGGCTTTGATTTCGTCCAATTCGAGAATATTTCCTTACTAGGATTTCGAAACCAAAAACAGCGAGAAAACAGACAAGCGGCACTTCGGCATCTTGTTAATAGGTTAGTTCCGGAAAATGCACGAATATGACATAAAGTGTGCATAAAACATGTAGATAACATCAATAATGTGGCATGGAACATAAGAAATTATCGATACGTCGGAGACGTATCAGCATCCCCAAGCTTAGTTCCGCTCGTCCCGAGCGAGGTAAAACGATAACACGAGATAATTTACGGAGTGACATGCCATCATAATCTTGATCATACTATTTGTAAAGCATATGTAGTGAATGCAGCGATCGAAACAATGTATATGACATGAGTAAACAAGTGAATCATATAGCAAAGACTTTTCATGAATAGCACTTCAAGACAAGCATCAATAAGTCTTGCATAAGAGTTAACTCATAAAGCAATAATTCAAAGTAGAGATATTGAAGCAACACAAAAGAAGATTAAGTTTCAGCGGTTGCTTTCAACTTGTAACATGTATATCTCATGGATATTGTCAACATAGAGTAATATAATAAGCGCAATAAGCAAATATGTAGGAATCAATGCACGATTCACACAAGTGTTTGCTTCTTGAGGTGGAGAGAGATAGGTGAACTGACTCAACATTGAAAGTAAAAGAATGGTCCTCCATAGAGGAAAAGCATCTATTGCTATATTTGTGCTAGAGCTTTGATTTTGAAAACATGAAACAATTTTGTCAACGGTAGTAATAAAGCATATGCATCATGTAAATTATATCTTATAAGTTGCAAGCCTCATGCATAGTGTACTAATAGTGCCCGCACCTTGTCCTAATTAGCTTGGACTGCCGGGTCATCACAATGCATTGTTTTTACCAAGTGTCACAAAGGGGTACCTCTATGCCGCCTGTACAAAGGTCTAAGGAGAAAGCTCGCATTGGATTTCTCGCTATTGATTATTCTTCAACTTAGACATCCATACCGGGACAACATAGACAACGAGATAATGGACTCCTCTTTTATGCATAAGCATATACCAACAATTAATAATTTTCTCATTTGAGATTTGAGGATTGTTGTCCAAAACCGAAACTTCCACCATGGATCATGGCTTTAGTTAGCGGCCCAATGTTCTTCTCTAACATATGCATGCTTAACCATATGGTGGTAGATCTCTCTTACTTCAGACAAGACGAACATGCATAGCAACTCACATGAAATTCAACAATGAAAAGTTGATGGCGTCCCCGATGAACATGGTTATCGCACAACAAGCAACTTAATAAGAGATAAAGTGCATAATTACATATTCAATACCACAATAGTTTTTAAGCTATTTGTCCCATGAGCTATATATTGCAAAGGTGAATGATGGAATTTTAAAGGTAGCACTCAAGCAATTTACTTTGGAATGGTGGAAAAATACCATGTAGTATAGGTAGGTATGGTGGACACAAATGGCATAGTGGTTGGCTCAAGTATTTTGGATGCATGAGAAGTATTCCCTCTCGATACAAGGTTTAGGCTAGCAAGGCTTATTTGAAACAAACACAAGGATGAACCGGTGCAGCAAAACTCACATAAAAGACATATTGAAAACATTATAAGACTCTACACCGTCTTCCTTGTTGTTCAAACTCAATACTAGAAATTATCTAGACCTTAGAGAAACCAAATATGCAAACCAAAATTTAGCATGCTCTATGTATTTCTTCATTAATGGGTGCAAAGCATATGATGCAAGAGCTTAATCATGAGCACAATAATTGCCAAGTATCACATTACCCAAGACATTTATAGCAATTACTACATGTATCATTTTCCAATTCCAACCATATAACAATTTAACGAAGGAGAAACTTCGCCATGAATACTATGAGTAGAAACCAAGGACATACTTGTCCATATGCTACAGC
This sequence comes from Lolium rigidum, assembly GCF_022539505.1. Lineage (NCBI taxonomy): Eukaryota > Viridiplantae > Streptophyta > Magnoliopsida > Poales > Poaceae > Lolium > Lolium rigidum. The sequence continues at coordinate 314,184,287 of NC_061508.1, read as the reverse complement.
GGAGCGTGTCTCTCTCCCATAAAGTGAATGCTAGGATCCATTTTATTCAAACAAAACAAAAAACAAAAACAAACCGACGCTCCAAGAAAAGCACATAAGATGTGATGGAATAAAAATATAGTTTCGGGGAGGAACCCGATAATGTTGTCGATGAAGAAGGGGATGCCTTGGGCATCCCCAAGCTTAGACGCTTGAGTCTTCTTGATATATGCAGGGGTGAACCACCGGGTGCATCCCCAAGCTTAGAGCTTTCACTCTCCTTGATCATGTTGCATCATACTCCTCTCTTGATCCTTGAAAACTTCCTCCACACCAAACTCGAAACAACTTATTAGAGGGTTAGTGCACAATATAAATTGACATATTCAGAGGTGACACAATCATTCTTAACACTTCTGAACATTGCATAATGCTACTGGACATTAATGGATCAAAGAAATTCATCCAACATAGCGAAAGAGGCAATGCGAAATAAAAGGCAGAATCTGTCAAAACAGAACAGTTCGTATTGACGAATTTTAAAATGGCACCAGACTTGCTCAAATGAAAATGCTCAAATTGAATGAAAGTTGCGTACATATCTGAGGATCATGCACGTAAATTGGCTTAATTTTCTGAGCTACCTACAGGGAGGTAGACCCAGATTCGTGACAGCAAAGAAATCTGGAACTGCGCAGTAATCCAAATCTAGTACTTACTTTTCTATCAACGGCTTAACTTGGCACAAGAAAACACAAAACTAAGATAAGGAGAGGTTGCTACAGTAGTAAACAACTTCCAAGACACAAAATAGAAACAAAGTATTGTAGGTAAAAACATGGGTTGTCTCCCAAGAAGTTCTTTCTTTATAGCCATTAAGATGGGCTCAGCAGTTTTAATAATGCACTCGCAAGAAATAGTATTTGGAGCAAAAGAGAGCATCAAGAGGCAAATTCAAAACACATTTAAGTCTAAAATGCTTCCTATGCATAGGAATCTTGTAAATAAACAAGTTAATGAAGAGCAAAGTAACAAGCATAGGAAGATAAAACAAGTGTAGCTTCAAAAATTTCAGCACATAGAGAGGTGTTTTAGTAACATAAAAATTTCTACAACCATATTTTCCTCTCTCATAATAATTTTCAGTAGCATCATGAGCAAACTCAACAATATAACTATCACATAAAGCATTCTTATCATGAGTCTCATGCATAAAATTATTACTCTCCACATAAGCATAATCAATTTTATTAGTTGTAGTGGGAGCAAATTCAACAAAGTGGCTATCATCATATATAGGAGGCATATTGTAATCATAAAAGAAAATTTTCTCCTCAATGCTTGGGGGACTAAAAAGATCATGCTCATCAGAGCCAGCTTCCCCAAGCTTAGAATTTTCCATAGCATTAGCAACAATGGTGTTCAAAGCATCCATAGTAATAACATTCCCATTAGCATGCATATAAAGTTCCATGGGTTTTTTAATTCTCTCTTCAAACACATCATGTCCTAATTCAAGATAAAGTTCATAAAGATCTCTCATATTTTTGTTGTTTTCCATTATGCTTAACTAGTGAAATAAAAACATGCATGATATTAAGTAAAGTAAAACAAGTAACTAATTTTTTTGTGTTTTTAATATGGAGAACAAGATAGTAAATAAAGTAAAACTAGCAACTAATTTTTTTGTATTTTGATTTAGTGCAGCAAACAAAGTAGTAAATAAAATAAAGCAAGACAAAAACAAAGTAAAGAGATTGAGAAGTGGAGACTCCCCTTGCAGCGTGTCTTGATCTCCCCGGCAACGGCGCCAGAAATTTAGCTTGATGGCGTGTATTTCACACGTTCGTTGGGCAACCCCAAGAGGAAGGTATGATGCGCACAGCAGCAAGTTTTCCCTCAGAAAGAAACCAAGGTTTATCGAACCAGGAGGAGCCAAGAAGCACGTTGAAGGTTGATGGCGGCGGGATGTAGTGCGGCGCAACACCGGGGATTCCGGCGCCAACGTGGAACCTGCACAACACAACCAAAGTACTTTGCCCCAACGAAACGAGTGAGGTTGTCAATCTCACCGGCTTGCTGTAACAAAGAGTTAACCGTATTGTGTGGAAGATGATTGTTTGCAGAAAACAGTAGAACAAGTATTGCAGTAGATTATATTTCAGTAAAGAGAATTGGACCGGGGTCCACAGTTCACTAGAGGTGTCTCTCCCATAAGACGAACAACATGTTGGGTGAACAAATTACAGTTGGGCAATTGACAAATAAAGAGCGCATGACCATGCACATACATATCATGATGAGTATAGTGAGATTTAATTGGGCATTACGACAAAGTACATAGACCGTCATCCAACTGCATCTATGCCTAAAAAGTCCACCTTCAGGTTATCATCCGAACCCCCTCCAGTATTAAGTTGCAAACAACAGACAATTGCATTAAGTATGGTGCGTAATGTAACTAGTGACTACATCCTTGAACATAGCACCAATGTTTTATCCCTAGTGGCAACAGCACATCCGTAACCTTAGTGGTTCTTGTCACTCCTCCAGATTCACAGAGACATGAACCCACTATCGAGCATAAATACTCCCTCTTGGAGTTACTAGCATCAACTTGGCCGGAGCATCTACTAATAACGGAGAGCATGCAAGATCATAAACAACACATAGACATAACTTTGATAATCAACATAACAAGTATTCTCTATTCATCGGATCCCAACAAACGCAACATATAGAATTACGGATAGATGATCTTGATCATGTTAGGCAGCTCACAAGATCCAGACAATGAAGCACAATGGGGAGAAGACAACCATCTAGCTACTGCTATGGACCCATAGTCCAGGGGTAGACTACTCACACATCACTCCGGAGGCGACCATGGCGGCGTAGAGTCCTCCGGGAGATGATTCCCCTCTCCGGCAGGGTGCCGGAGGCGATCTCCAGGATCCCCCGAGATGGGATCGGCGGCGGCGGTGTCTCCGAAAGGTTTTCCGTATCGTGGCTCTCGGTACCGGGGGTTTCGTCACGGAGACTTTTTATAGGCGGAAGGGCAGGTCAAGAGGCGGCACGGGGCCCCACACTACAGGCGCGGCGCGGCCAAGGGGAGCCGCGCCGCCCTATGGTGTGGCCCCTCCGTGGCCCCTCTTCGTCTCTCCTTCGGACTTCTCGGAAGCTTCGTGAGAAAATAGGCCCCCGGGCTTTGATTTCGTCCAATTCCGAGAATATTTCCTTACTAGGATTTCTGAAACCAAAAACAGCGAGAAAACGAGCAATCGGCACTTCGGCATCTTGTTAATAGGTTAGTTCCGTAAAATGCACGAATATGACATAAAGTGTGCATAAAACATGTAGATAACATCAATAATGTGGCATGGAACATAAGAAATTATCGATACGTCGGAGACGTATCAGGGTGCCCTCATAGGCCGGCGCGGGCCCCAGCCTGGCCGCGCCGCCCTATGAGGAGGCCACCTCGTCGCCCCTCTCCGACTCTGGTTCAACCTGGTACTTTCCTTTTGTCGTAAAAATTCCTGCTATATAACCCCCGGACCCCTGGAGGTCCGTATATCGTTTTCTCGACGTGTTTTGTTTCGAGCTGTTTCTGCCAGGATCTGTTTTCAATCTAGAAGCACCATGGTCTCCAACAACAAGGGCAAGGGGCTTTCGGATGAAGATATTCAAGATCCCGAGTGGAAAGAGGTGGACGAGAGCATCAAGGAAGAAGATGAAGAAGAAGTGGAGGAAGACTCGCGTGTGCACCCGCGTGCTATCATCGCAAGCATCAGGGTGGTGGAGAACCCTTTCAGTACCAAGAGGAGTGCAAGAATTCGCAACGGAGGAAAGGTTCCACGTCACTACCTAGCTCCAAAGACATCTTCTCCAGGCACCTACAACCCCTTCCGTAATCTAATTTACAATAGTCAAATTGAAAGGACTCCCAAGGCAGCATTGCCTAGCAATTGGGATATGGATCATTCTAACACTGCAGGAAGGATGAAGCCCGAAGCTGAAGAGTGGGGAAATAACTCCAAGAGTTGGGACTCGCCGTCGGACATACTTCTTAACCGCGTCGAGCACAATTCGGAGATGATCCGCAACCTCATGTACAAGATTGATGAGCTTCAGGAGCTGGTTGAGAAGCTTGTCAAGAATTCATCATCACCACCGCCGAAGGAGTAATTCATCATCGGTATTGGCATCCCCTTGGTTTGTTCCAAGCTTGGGGGAGTGCCGCGGTATCACATCATCACTATCTTTTACTTTTTACTATCAAGTAGTGTCATATCATGAGTAGGGAAGTTATCATATAAGATGGGTTGCAGTGTGGAAGTATCTCTCCTTTAGTTGGTTGTCTATGTATCCCTTGGTGTGAGTTATCGTTATGGAATATTAATGAGAAGTCTTATCATTTACATATTGCACATCTCATTTTAGTTGGCAATCTCTATTATATGATTGATCTTGTTATTAGTATTGGTATCACTTTGGGAGCATTTGAGTAAATCTATTTGGTTTTGGCAAACTTAGCATTGGTCAATAGCAACAACGCTTTGAGGTTTAAGTAGAAAAGAGAAATTCATGTAGTTGTTCCATTATCTTCCTTTCTTGTTAGCTTTTAGCTTATTGTTCTGAAGTTAAAATTGTTTGTGCTTACAAGGAAGATGCATGATTGTTTCTATCACATGTATATTTGTTTGTTTCCCTCAACTCTTATGCTTGCTAATTAACCTTGCTAGCCAAAGACCTGTACTGAGAGGGAATGCTTCTCGTACATCCAAACCTTAACCCAAACCTATGCCATTTGTGTCCACCATAACTACCTACTACATGGTATTTCCTGCCATCCCAAGTAAATACTTCATGTGCTACCTTTAAACAATTCAAAAATTTACTATCTCTTATTTGTGTCAATGTTTTATAGCTCATGAGGAAGTATGTGGTGTTTTATCTTTCAATCTTGTTGGGCAACTTTCACCAATGGACTAGTGGCTTCATCCACTTATCCAATAACTTTGCAAAAAGAGCTAGCAATGGGATTCCCAGTCCCAAATTAATTGACTTTCATAATTTTACAAATAGACACTCCTCCATGGTATGTGATTGTTGGATGGCACCCGAGGATTCGGTTAGCCGTGGCTTGAGAAAGCAAAGGAGGGGAGGAGTGTCATCCAAATAAAACTAAAATAAAAAGGCACTCCTTCATGGTATGAGATTGTTGGCAGGCACCCGAGGATTCGGTTAGCCATGGCTTGTGTAAGCAAAGGTTGGAAGGAGTGCCAACCAAAAATAAAACTTTATGGGAGCCGCTCTTCGAGAGTTTGTCTGGCAAGGGGGTTAGAGAACCCGCTACCATTCGTTGACAATAACAAACACCTCTCAAAACTGTACTTTTACACTCTCTATATAATTTCAAAAACTGAAAAAGCTCTAGCACATGATTTAATCCATGCTTCCCTCTGCGAAGGGCCTGTCTTTTACTTTATGTTGAGTCAGTAAACCTATTTCCCTCCATCTTAAGCAAGCATTTGAGTTGTTGTGATCAAAGTATCTATATTGTGATTTACTTCATCATGTCTTTTATTCTCCCTTGTTTAGTACAAGTTTTATACGAATGAATATAGCTTTGAAAGTTATCAATGATTATGAGGAGATTATTATAATTGAGTATGCAAGTTGTGCCATATTAGCTTTAACATAACATGTTAATTGTTCTCTGACCAAGAACGAAGTTTGCCATCACCAATTATGATTTCTTATGCACCTTTATTTGTGATTAACCTCTACTTGTTTCAAGTTGAATTATATGAGGAAGTTGTTCATTAGAATGTCTTGTGTGAATTGATATGATGTTTCTTGTCCGTATTTCATTTATCGACTCTTCACTCCATAAACATGTGGTCCTGTTTACCGAGTTCAATTTCGCTTGGGTACAAGCGAAGTCTAAGCTTGGGGGGAATTGATACGTCCATTTTGCATCACTATTTTATATCATAATTTGCTGTTATTCATTGATATATTTCATATTTGGAGATGATACTTATGTTATTTCATCTATTTTGCATGTTTCATGATTATTGGAGGATCGCGCACCGGAGCCAGGATTCTGCTGGAAAAAGCGTCGTCAGAAGGCAATATTTCGGAAGATCAACAATTGCCAGAAATTATATGAAAAATCCTATTTTTTCAGAAGACGAAGGGAGCCAGAAGGGGGAGCCGAGGAGGGCCGCCATGGGCCCACCTCATGGGCCGGCGCGGCCCAAGGCCTGGCCGCGCCGCCCTGTGAGGAGGGGGCCCACAGCCCCCTCTGGCCTCCTCTCCTCCGCGTACATCTTCGTCCCGAAAACCTAAGACCAGGAGGATAGTCGCGAAGAGTCACAGCCGCCTCTGCGGGGCGGAAAACACCAGAGAGAAAAGAGCTCTCTGGCAGGCTGAAATCTGCCGGGGAAATTCCCTCCCGGAGGGGGAGATCGACGCCATCATCACCGACATCGAGCTGGACATCATCTCCATCACCATCACCATCATCTCCATCATCATCACCGCCATCTCCACCGCTGCACCTCGTCACCGCTGTAACAATTAGGATTGAATCTTTATTGTTTGATAGGGGAAACTCTTCCGGTATTGATCTCTACTTGTTATTGATGCTATTGAGTGAAACCATTGAACCAAGGTTTATGTTCAGATTGTTATTCATCATCATATCACCTCTGATCATGGTCCATATGATGTCTCGTGAGTAGTTTGTTTAGTTCTTGAGGACATGGGTGAAGTCTAAATGTTAGTAGTGAATTATGGTTGGGTAATATTCAATGTTATGATATTTAAGTTGTGGTGTTATTCTTCTAGTGGTGTCATGTGAACGTCGACTACATGATACTTCACCTTTATGGGCCTAGGGGAATACATCTTGTACTCGTTTGCTAATTGCGGGGTTGCCGGAGTGACAGAAACATAAACCCCCGTTGGTATATCGATGCAGGAGGGATAGCAGGATCTCAGAGTTTAAGGTTGTGGTTAGATTTATCTTAATTACTTTCTTGTAGTTGCGGATGCTTGCAAGGGGTATAATCACAAGTATGTATTAGTCCTAGGAAGGGCGATGCATTAGCATAGGTTCACCCACACAACACTTATCAAAACAATGAAGATTAATCAGCTATATGAAGCGAAAGCACTAGACTAAATCCCCGTGTGGCCGTGTGTCCTCAAGAACGTTTGGTCATCATAAGTAAACAAACAGGCTTGTCCTTTGTGCTAAAAATGATTGGGCCACTCGCTGCAATTGTTACTCTCGCATTTTACTTACTCGTACTTTATTCAACTGCTACATTAAAACCTCCTGAATACTTGTCTGTGAGCATTTACAGTGAATCCTTCATCGAAACTGCTTGTCAACACCTTCTGCTCCTTGTTGGGATCGACATTCTTACTTATCGAAAATACTACGATACACCCCCTATACTTGTGGGTCATCAGGGAGCGCTCGGGTACTCCGGACGAAACAAAAGCGCGCGAAACGTCGAGAAAACTTCCCGCACGGATGGTGGCCCTGACTTGTCGGCGACAGACGCTAATCGTCTTCCGCGCTTCAAAAGCCTGTCGCCGGTCAGACTTCACCGGACGCGTAGCTTCCACGCGGCGTCGCCTCAGATTCATCTCCCTCTATTTATCGCAGAACCTACTGCGCCTGGCCGCATTCAGCACTGCCGTCTCCCTCCTCTCCCCATCCCAGCCTTGTCTTCTATCCCCAATCCACCTCCACCAGCGAGCAATGGCGGGCCACGATTCTACGAACAACGACTTCGGCCGCCGTTCCCTACATAAGTGGGAGGCGGAACTCCTGCACATGGCGAGCTACCCGGTGCCACCGGACTTCCGCGTGCCCGGAGGATGGCGCCTGAGCGCGGGGGGAGTCCCGATCCCGCCGCTTCCGGTGGGAGGCGATGAGCTCGACGCCGCTATCGACGTTGTGCGGGTCACCCTCACCGAGGAGCAGCGCGCAGAGGAGCGGTACCTCGCCGACAACTACGACGCCTGGAACGAGTTCTTCCGTCTCCGGCACGAACGGGAACTCGCAGCGTACAACGGTCCTCCCCCTCCTCCAGCGCGTAACAACGCCGCCGGCCGCCACCGCTGGTGGGGTGCATCGGGCCGCACGCTCGCCCGTGTGCTCGGGCACATCGAGGCCGGCAACTCCCCCTGGGGATGCCGCCGGTGGCGCCGCCACCCGAGGACGCCGGGAACTCGAGCGACGACGACATGTAGTTAGTTTATGTTTCCATCTGCCCAATTTCAAATATATGTACGAACTCGCCTACATATAAATATGTTAAATATCTTTAAATTTCGCTTATGTTTGAACGAATTTTGTCTTGTTTTCTCCGAATTCGCCGTTATTTATCTAAAAATTTCGTCCATCATGGACTCACCGGGAAAATGAGCTCCCCAAACCAAAAAATACATCCATCCGACGCTAAATAGCGCCGGATTTCCTGAGAGCCCACGGCTCGAGATTGTGGTGACCCGGCATACCACTGCATGGTGTAGTATGCAAGTCTGATATAACACCAATGAAACACCGTTCCACTAGTATTATATCGCTCAGAGTGGTACAACAGAAACATATGCGGGTCCAAGGCATGTTCATAGAATTACCTACAGACTCTGTTACATAAGATCAGCACAGCCTCCTACTTCAGAATGAGGTAAATCTGCAAATAATCTCCAGAAGAACGACTCGTAGTCTAATCCTATCACGAACTCTATTTGTAGAGTATTTGACTAGCTATAGGGGCTATGAATAGATTCTAGCTAAATAGGAGCTAGGTTTAGGAAGCTAGTTCCTTTATATTGCTAATCTAGGTTTTCTCCTTGGTGGATGTGGTATCTGACTCCTCTGGCTGGGTCCTGTCCCTTGAAGTAGTTGTTGACTCCTCGGCCTTCGAGTTGCACTGTAGATCCTCCTTCGATGCCTCCATATCTAAGCAGGGGATTTAAGAGTGGGATGAGTACGAGCGTACTCAACAAGTTCATTATAGGAAAGAGGTGTTTAATGCACTAGCTACGGCATTAGACCATAAAGTCTAATACCAATGCAGGTTTTCATAACCATTTCTTCAAAAGGTTGCTTTTATTCAGAAGAACTATGTCCGTCAGCCTTCACCGGTTTACTAGAACTTCATGAAATTCCTTTCCGGCAGCGTTCGCAGTTCCATATCCCGGAACAGGGAGTGACAGGTCACGATTCTTTACACTCTGCAGAGGTGTGTTGCTTTACCCATAAGAGATCGTAACCTTGGTGCCAACCGAGCCACGAGCTCGTCCACACTTCCTTTGGTGTGAGGCCCGGTATAAGGTCTAGCCAATCATGTTCCTCCGCTACCTCGAACACCCACCCTTTTTTGCATGCCCCGACCCTGGGTCCTCGCCGGTCCTCTTATACCAATTAAGGATGGACCCCGACCACGACGATAGTCTGGGATCGAACCAAACTCCTTCGCCGGTAGCTGCAACCCATCATAGACCGCAATACCGTGGGGACTTAGGACTCCCCAGCCTCACCGCTTGCTCCTTCGGGCGACAAGTGTACTACGGACAATGCCGTGGGGACTTAGGACTCCCCAGCCTCACCGCTTGCCCCCTTGGATTACAAGTGTACTACGGTAAAGTGCGTCCGTTGATGAACGAGAGGTGGAAACACTTTTTACTACTCCGTCCCACTCCGGATCTTATGGTTAACACGGTTGTTACGGCACAAGAATCACTGGACGACATTTGTTGTTTAATCCTAGATGGATATAAACCCTTGCAATGGAACCTCCACCATATCAACACAATCCATGGTTCCATTGCCCACCACTTAGTCATATTCATAGTTATGAAAGTAGTGGTTTTGCTTTTTATGCAATAGTGATAAACATAGTACTTTGCAAGTAATTTGGTAAAAATACTCGAATGACATGAGCAAGTGATGAACTTGCCTTTCTTGACTGCAAGATTATGCAGGCAAGGTCTTCGATACGCAGTAACTCCAAATTCTGAAATAGCATCATCGTCCGGTAAGGACGATGTTTAAAAGATTGGCAAGGATGCAGTAATGCATAAGCATGAGATGCAATCCCTCTAAGCGTGACCTAACCCCGATGATTTAGGATCAGTGAGTTGTAATGATTGGTTCAGGGTGTGTTGCACTTTTAGTGTGATTCACAAACAAGGTTCTTATTCAGGGTTGTGTTGTTTTAGTATCATAAGCAAGTGGTAAAATGCATAGTAACAATCATGCACACCAGGGAATAGTAGTTGTATAATAAGTAAAGAGCAGTTGTCAATTTTAAGTCCTATAGTGCATGGTTGATGATTATTTATTATATAATTCAAAAGAATAATTTTTGAAGAACATGTTCTTTAATAAAGAACAAGTATGATAATTAGGTTTGTGGTTTTCTATGGTTTATTATGGTTCCAATTAGTTTCTGGAGTAAGTATCAGATGGATCCCAATAATGTTGGATTCATCGACATCTAGGGCTGGTAAGGCTGAGTTAAGCCTAGGCATCCTAAGCAAGTATTTATACATGATTGCTATCAAGGTTGATTCATCTGGCAGGTGATTGCTAGTTAGGGTTTATAGGTTCTTATAAGCAGGGTTGATGATGATTCTTTATTTACTTCAAAAGAATAATTTTTTGAAGAACATACTTCTTAAGTAATAAGAAGTATTACAATTAAGGTTGAGGTTATCTTGATTTAGCTATTGTATTTCTAAGTAGAGAATGGTTGGTTCCTAAATAGGATGGTTCATAAGTATCCAATACTAATAGGGTTTAGTGGAGTATGGAATGTAAGGTAATCATTAATCATGGTTACTATTAGGGTTTATCACAATGGTGTGATGCTAATCATGGATAGTTAAGGATGGTGGTCTTGGGAATAGGAACTAGGGTCTTTCACTTGGTTGATCCTACTAGATCAACAAGTTTTATTTAGATGAGAACATAGCATAGCAATTAACTAGTGTTAGGGTTCTTGCTTTATTATGTGGTCATGGCAATTATTTAGCTGCTATTATTGTTCTATGTTTGAAAAGAAGGTATCATGATCATATGTTAACTTGGTTTTAGGTTTGGAACCATTTAGGGTTCACATGTAATAATGGAACTAGGGTTCCAAATGGAGTTAGGGTTTTAGGGTTTCTCATGAAATGATAGGTTTCTAGTTTTCTCCCTTATGGAACTAGGGTTTTCTATTACCCTAAAATTCTTGAATTAATAACTTGTTTGCAAAGTTTAAGTTATTAATAATGTTGGAAAAATAATATTGGATTTGGCATTTTTCTATTTTAGAACAATTAATAATTAGGACAATTAGGGTTTAAATCCTTTTAATAAGGATTTAATAGAATAACAAATTAAGAAAATTAGTTTTTTAAGTTTTATTTATTTATTTACGGGTTTTTATTTAATTTGTAAAGTTTTCCTAATTATTGAATTTTAATTCAATAAAGTATAAAAGAAAAGACTTAATGAATGAGTTTAAAATAATTAAATTTTTATTAAAAATAAAAATTTCATATTATATTTTTATTGGATAGAGTTTACTTTTCTAAGAATTTTGATGTCTCATTTATGTTTTTCTGAGTTTTTATGAATTTTCTATAATTATTTAAAGTTGCAGCAATTTATGAATTTGAAATTAAACAAACGAAATACTAAATCTACCCGGGCTGTCTACCCACAGAGTCACTGACTCGTGGGCGAGTGGCCATGTCACCTGCCACACGTGCATTGACCAAGGTCAAAATCGCCACGGTGGCATGGGAGCTCACTGCCGGCGGGAATTGGCGACGATCGCCGGCGGTATAAGGTTCCCGCGGGGGTGTGTGCGTGCTTGTTGGAAAGAGGACGCCGAGGCGAACCTCATGGTGGTGGCGCCGCTCCGGTGTGGTCACCGGAGCTTGGTCGGCGACGACGTGCGGCGGCGGTGGTCACGGGTGAACGGCGAGATGCTGCTACGAGGCGCTACGGAGTAAAGTGGGCATGCTGTGCGGTAGAGAGGCTCACCAGGAGTGCGTTGGTGAGATCGGCGAGGCTTGGGAAGGTCTATGTCGACGGCGAATGGCGGCGGTTGAAGGTGACCGGCGGGGAATTGAGGTCGCAATTCAAGGACCTCGAGGCTTCCCGGCAAGCGTGCGTCGATGAGGAGGTTGCTGGAGACGAGGCGGAGCTCCAGAGCTTCACGGTGGTGCTCGGGAGGACTCCAAACGGCGGCGAGGAGGATGGCTGGTGCGGCCAGGGTTTCGGTGTGGGGGAAAAATTGGAGAGGAGGAAGAAACTCGGGAACTAGGGTTCGTCCAGGGCTTTATACGGCTCAAGGGCGAGCCCCGTCACGCCGTCGATGAAGGAGAGGGCGCCAGCGAGAGATGAGAAGAGGAGCACGGCGCGGTGCTGGCGTCCATGCGCGTTGAGAGGATGAGGACGACTTCCTCTCGTTGATTTTTCAACGAATAGGTAAGTTGGGCTGGGCTAGGCTGCTTCTGGGCTGCGTTGTTGGGCTTGATTTCTAGGCTGCTGCTGGGCTCCTTCGGCTGGCAAGGTCCACGTAAGGCTTTTCTCCCATTTTCTCTTTTATTTATTTCCTGTTTTGTATTTCTATTTAGAATTCAGATTTGAATTCATATTCAAACTCTTTTCTATTTTGCAGGTATTTCAATATGTTAATTTTATTAAGATCTGGTGCAATGATTATTACACCACTATTCCATTTGAAGCAACTATCTTGTATTAGATTGAGTTTATACATATGTGCTTATTCAAAATAGCAATTGGACATGAGTTTATATTTTAAATTTCTTTTTCTTATGAATCAATTCTGTTTGGAATGATTAATGTTGATACTTTCAACCCAAAGTAATTTAGAGGTTGAATTAGATCTTGGTTTCCATTTGGGAAGTGATCACTTGCATGTTATTTTATGTGCACAATTATGTGTTAATAAATTGGAAATTCTACTAGGGCTCCTTCAAATTTTAGTACTATTATTATGGTTTGATATCATCTTAACTTATCTAGATTATGTACTACTCTCATTATGGTTGGATCTTGGTTATAAAGATAAGTGGTTGTTCACCACCATGGGTCTAATCAAGTGATCTAGCACTAGGTTATTCTTAAGTTCCATATTTAAGCATGAGCTTTAATTAGTGAGCAATTCTAGGGTTCTCCTCATATTCACCTAATGGCAATTGGTTTGGATCTCAATTATGGCCTGGTTTTATATTATGATCACCATGGTGATACATAAACTAGGGTTGAGATATAATTTTTATTTGTAGAGTTGAGATGACATCACATTGCATTTGCTAGGGTTTAATCTCCCCTAACCAAGGGATTTTGGTTACTGACTTATTTGTTTCTGTTCTTCTTTAATTACTAAGGACTTGAGAATTGTTTTTATATTAAACCAATAGATTTCTATTCTATCCTTAATCTATTGTTAAAGTAACTAAAGTTGTTATAGTTCTTTTTATAGTTAACTTTGGTCATATGGATGGATGGTTTCTCACCATTTAGAGTATAGAGTTTGACTCTAAATGTTTTCTTAGGTTCTTTAATTGATGAATGAATCAAAAATAGATGGGGTAAGATTCTACTTATGATCACCAAGTGATTCACAAGCTAAGATTGAGATATAAGTCTGTATTTGATTACTAGTGATTTCCCTATAATTTCCTGTGGGGAATGATACCTACTTATCATATAGTGCTTAATTTATGGTTTACTTTTCTACTTCTCCAAAGCATGGTCATGGAATATACATGCTCAACTTGTTCTTAATATCTCTACCTCAAGTTCTTAGGGTTTATGATCATCACTCAATTTATAATGATCAAGGTTTGGCTTCCTAAGGATCTCTCATTAAATAGGTTTCTCACTTCCATGATCAAGCATTGTCTTGATCAGCTAGGTTATAGTACTTCTAATTTACCTTCTTGAATGGGACTACTGTGGTTGCCTCTAAAGTTTATATCCCAGGAGAATGCCTGAGATATTAACTTAGGGTTCTTTCCAGGGAATGATGATATAATCATCTGGGTATATGGATAGTTCTCTCCCTCCAATTTCAAGTGTTGCCTCAACTAACTTGAGTGTAGCACCAAAGCTTGAGCTCTCTTTCATAGGAATAGTTATTCTAGGGTTTATGGTATACTCACAATATCTAAATAGATATCAAGTCTAAAACTCCACTTGGCTATCTTGGTTGAATTAATCTCCTCCTTACTATATCAACTCATTGATATGGTATTATTCCATGTGATATTAGGTTAACTCACCACTCCAAGGAAAATGGTTTTCAACCTAATACTTTAGTTCAAAGGTTGTCCTTTATATTCTTAAATAGGTAAAGCTTGGATTAGTATGAATGGTCTCTCTCATTTGGGAAGGACTTGAATAATACTCTAGGGTTCCTCTTGAAGATGATGTTGTGATCATATGGATATTTATATCCAAGGTTTGCCTCAAGGTTTGTCATTGCTTCCTTAAATAAAATAGGACCCTCACCTCTTTAGGTTTGATGTAAAGCTATTTGTAATAGAGAGGAATATATACTTCTTGAGTGGATCTCCTTGTTATAATTCCAATGTGGAAGTGGAATGAATACCATGAGGTTTCATGGTAGGATCATAGATTAGTCTTAGGACATGAAAAAGATAAGTGAAGAATAGTTTCTTCATTTATTGTTACTTGATTTCCAATTATATGGATGTTCATATGTTATGGCAAGGAATACCATGTTGTGTTCTATAATAAGATCAAGTAGTTGATCCTTGATTCATATGTTCTTGTGTTGGTTTTTATTCCATTTGATCTAACCCCTTAGATCAAATTATCTCTACCCAAAACAAGGTTTTAGCAAAGTCACATTGAGGTTTATAGCGCTTGACTTGATGAGCTACTTCAATTCCACCAAGGTCAAGTGAAACTTCGATTACTTGTGGCATGTTTTACTTTAAAGCGCGAAAATTCCCCAGATTTTCTATGCATGAATGCGATACACACATCTGTTTTCTCTATTTTTGTAACCCTATTACCTGGGATATTACAGAGATGCTCTTAGTTACAATGAACACCAGTAACCAGTAATAATGAAGAACTACACAATATCCTCAAAGTAGGGAATCTGCTAATACTAATATTCTATTCCAAATCAATATCAAAGCATGTAGCGGCCCATTCTTTTATGCATGCAACACTCGCATGCTCTTCTTCCTCAATTTGTTGGCCTCACAAAGATACAATATTAGCTTTGTCGGGCTTTAAATATAGGAAACTGCTGGGCGTCCCCAGGGGGATTTGATTTCCTAGCCCCCGGGTCGCCAGCCGTCGGATCGGCCATCTCGAACGGTCAGATATGTTTTTGCTGAATGTAGCAAAAAAACACTTCCCGGCAGCAAAAAATAACTCGCTTTTGCTACATGGTAGCAAAAAACGGTTCGCTCCATGAAATAAAAGAAAAAGTCTGAGCTCGCCGGAATCTCGCCGGAGACCTCGTCGGAGAGCCCGTAGCAAATATATTACGCAGATGTAGCAAAACCGCAAAAAATTGTAGAAAATTTGTTTATTCATATGTTGCAAATCTTGTAAGACATCAACGGAGACCTCGCCTGCAACTGGCAACAACACCATCAGCACCATCTGAGGTTGCAGCAACCCCATCCACCGAAGACAGCAACGCCAGAAGCCGCTAGTAGCAACGCCCTACGCCTAGGGTAGCAAAGTAGGCCTCTGCCGGTAGCAAAAAAATTCCCTTCCCCGGTAGCAATGCCGGATACCTAATATAGCAAAACCGATCTCCTGACGAAGCAAAGGAGTACCACCTTGTAAGCAAAACTCATTCTCCCCGGCTTGTAGCACTGACGTGCCACCTTGTCAGCAGCGTGCACTATGGCAGCACCGCAGTGCACCACCGGTAGCAAACACCGACCTACCCCTGGCAGCACCTCGCCACACCACTGGCAAGAGATGGTCAAGGAAGGAGGGGCACACGCGGGGCGCCGCTAGGTGTCACCGGCATCGGATGGAGTCGGGGACGGCCAGAGATGCGCGGCGAGGTCAGACCTCCCACGGCATGGACGCGGAGAAGGGCGGCGCCCTCCACGCGGCGAGGTGGGCGAGCTCCGGTCTCAGCTCCCTAACCTGGGGTTCCGCCTCAGCTCCCTCGCTAGCCGCGACCTGCGCTCTCAGCTCCCAGCCTCGCGTCGCCGTTCCCCCGCCGCCTCCTCCTCCTCCTGGGGTGGCGCGGCGACGAGAGCCAAGGCGCGCGGCGGAGGTATCCCCGGGGACCGGCGATGGGGTGCGTGGTGGTTGGGCGGCGGTGATGATGGCGGGCACCGGCGTCGGGCGCAAAAACTACGGCGATGGGGGCGGGGACGGGCACCGGCGTCAGGCGCAAAAAACGGCGGCGCCTCGAGCGAGGTCGCCATGGAGCGACCGGTTATCTCGCGAGCGTGCGGTGAGGAAGAAAGGGGAGGCAGCGATAAGGTGGGCCCCTGCAAGACATGCGTCGCGCGCTGCATGGGAAGGCTGGGGAGGACGCGATCCCCCGGGGGAATCAGATCATTTTCCTCAAATATACTGAGACACAATTTAGTATAGAGACACATTTATATTTAGATGAAGAAAATTAAAAAAAAAACTTAGACAAAGTTGTGTGACGGATAGAGGGCGCGCTAATCTTCCCAGATTCTCGCATTCCAAGCTGGAGATAATTTCAAGCATGGGCGGACGCAAGGTCCTTGTTGCCCGGGCTGTCTGGGCTGCCCGGGCTTGGATCAACGATGTAAGTGGGATGGGAAAATCCGTCAATTCCGCCTTTCATCCTAGTAGCAAAACCAATTAATTTTGATTTTTAGATCCCGATTAGTGACATCTGGATTAGCAGGTTCCACCTATCCCAGAATGTAGGGCGAGACGTGTAAATAGCTGTACAGAGAGATTCTCGCAGCTACATGCATGCTGCTGGCCATTCCCGTCACCCATGCTGATACCATGGGCTTAGTTAGAGTAAATTGACAAAAGGATGGGTCCCATGGGCAGTGCCTATCCCGCTTCCTATCTCCGGGTTACCCCGTTTAGTCCCAGCGGGCGGAGCAGGCGGGAGACGGAAATCCCATGTCCACGCCGCTTGAATCTTTAGCTTGGATCCCGCTTGCCTCAAGCACAAGGCAATGTCAAACGCGAAATTTGGGGTAGCGATTCTGCAGTGCCCGGGCTTCAACCGCGTCTCACGCTCTTGCGTCCCGCGTGCCTGACCTTATTTTTCCTTTGGAAATCCCAATTAATATCCATTGTCCACGCGGGACAGCAACGCAACGCTAGAAATCCCTCCCAAAAACGTGAGGGCCAGATCAATTGATCGAATTCTAGGAAACCCGGTCGTGAAAGATAGAATATTTTTTTGAGGGGAAAGATATAAATTTTTAAACACCGAAAAAAACTGTGAAATTCTATTTGACCTGAGAACGTTTTTCTTTCCTATTTGTCATTTCTTTAATTTTCACACCTCCAATTCACATGCATAGAGGTCAAACTTTTTATATACCGACAAAAAATTGAATATAGTAAAATATGAAGACAAACTATTCACAAGAAAAATACAAAATCATGTTTTTAAATAGTCTTGAATACTCAATTTTCTCATGATGAAACCCTTGCCCAAGACTCCCTTCTCAACGTGGGTCAGAGGCGACACAACGACGACTAGCGTTGGTAGGCCGGTAGTCGGCGCCGTGGCAACCATGGAGTCATGGACGATGGAGACCCGAGAATGGATAGTGGAGCTCCTCCTTCGTCGACTAAGGCGATGACCTGAGATTGGGTAGTGGAGCTCGTCCTTCAGATAGCAAGGTAGAAACCGCGAGGCGCATCTTCAAATCGCAAGCGTCAACAAGGTGAAAATTCCCGCTGCTCCAGCAAGGCGGCAACTCCAACATACGACACCAGCAAACAGTTTTTTTAGAGAAAATTGTATGACCATTCATGTCAGCACTCAGCATACATAGTTTAAATGAGAAAGTCCTGTCGTAGTGAGTTTCCATACAAATTTGCCCTCTTTTTTGTTAGGTCAATGAACATAAGTTTTTATATCGATTTATATACTGTAGTTATATTCGTGGAAGAATTTTTTTTATTACTTTTTTTTTTGAGCAACGACCATCCTCTTTATTAAGTCAGAAGATGGGGAATACAAACGCCAACCGGCGGATTACCTAGCCACATATATCTCCCTACCGGAGAGCCTAACACAAAGCGAGCAAGAACATGGGGCTCGTTATTTGAAACTCTACTTTCATGAACTAAACCAAACTCAGCAAAAGCTACAGAGGATGCTGTAATATCATGTAGAATGTGGCTATATCTTCCGAGATTCTGCTCCTTCAGTGGCGGAGCCACGCCTATGCTGTGTAGTCAATTGACTACACAGACTTTTGGCAATACAACCTTATAGTATGCAAAAATAATAATTAAAAATTTGTATAAATACATGTATTTGACTACACAACATTACGATGACTACACAAGGTTGATATCCTGGCTCCGCCACTGTGCTCCTTCATTGCTTTCACCACTGACAAGCAATCGCTAGCTAGCTTCACTCTTGAAACCGAAAGGTCCAGAGCCAGGTCCAGTCCTTCTCTTACTGCCAGCGCCTCCAAAATCTCAGGATCTGAAATTCCTGTCATTATAACAGACGATGAGCCTAGATACTCACCCGCTGCCGTTCTTGCGACCGCTGCGATCGCACCATGGTCCTTATTCCTCGCAACCGCTGCGTCTACATTGACCTTCACCACCCCAGCCGGGGAGGGATCCAAGCCGGTGAGCAGGGCTTGGGAGCTGCCGCTGCTCTGGTCACACACGCAGGCTTGGTTGCTAAACCCTTTGACTGTTCTAGGTCAGTCAAAAAACTCTCCACAAAATGATAGGTGCTCAATGGGCTTTGGAATAACCCTTCATGGATTGCCTTACGTCTAGCATGCCAAATCGCCCATGCCGTCACACACATCCGGATTAGCTGCTCGTGAGGCACAGTGTCAAACATCGCAAAAAGCCAGTTGCGTGCCTCTGGTTCCTGGACCTGACTCATATGTTCCGTAAGCTCAGAGTCCATCAGTGCCCAAACGCAACGAGACATCGTGCAATCAATCAGAGAATGCCGCCACGAGTCCTCAGCACCACAGATACCGCAGGCACTTGTCTGTGATATATGTCGTCGGTGCAAAATGTCCGACGTTAGCGAGAGAATGCCTTGCCAAACGCCACAGAAAAATTTTCAGCTTGGAAGGGATTGGTATATGCCACAACTTTGTCCAACTGTTGCTTCTTCCTTGCTGATCTGAAATAGCTGCCGTCTCCTCTAACCATGCTTCTCTCCTTTCTCTGGTTGAGACTAACATCCTGTAGGCCGAACGCACAGAGAACAGACCTTTGGGATCATAATGCCAGGCCCAAAAATCAGGCTGTAATCGCATGCTAATCGGTATTGCCCTGATCATTTCAACATCCACTGGAACAAAACATGCATTCAGTTTTGCCATATCCCATTGTCGGGTGCTCTGAATGATAAAGTCGCTCACCCTCCTCGGTGGATTTGCCACCCGACAGGCGAAAGGTCTAAGTGCACCATCCCTTGGGATCCAATTATCATCCCAAGCATGAGTAGATTCTCCTGTGCCTATGCGGCGCACTAAACCCTGAGCCAGGACCTCTCTCCCTTCCCAAATCGCACGCCAGACCTTAGATGGTTGAGAACCCAGACCCGCCTGCATGAAACTGCTTGAAGGATAGTAGACAGATTTCAGGATTCTTGCACTCAATGTGTCCGGGTTCTGCAAAATTCGCCAACCTTGTCTAGCCAGCAAAGCAAGGTTAAATAACTCAATATCTCGGAAGCCTAAGCCGCCCAGATATTTCGGTTTCGTCATCTCCTCCCACGCAACCCAGCACATCTTCCTTTTACCATCTTTGCTTCCCCACCAAAAATTTCTGATGAGAGAATTGATATGTTGACAAAGACCTCGAGGTAATTTGAAGCACGACATAGAGAATGTCGGAATTGCCTGCACCACTGATTTGATAAGAATATCTTTTCCCCCCGCAGACAAGCACTTTTCCATCCATCCTTGAATCCTCTTCCATACACGGTCCTTCAAGAATTTAAAGGCCCCATTAGTTGAGCGACCAACATTGGATGGCATACCCAAATATTTCTCATTGAGAGACTCATTCTGAACATTTAGGATAAGTTTTAGTTCTTGTTTTATGCCTCCTGGACACCGCTTGCTGAAAAATATAGATGATTTGTCCAAGTTTATCCGCTGACCCGAGGCTCTGCAGTATGCATCCAGCGTGTCCCGAGCATCTCAAGCGCTCTCCCCATTTGCTTTGATGAACAGCAGGCTATCATCTGCGAAGAGTAGGTGATTCACCGCCGGGGCAGTGGGAGCCACCTTTAAACCTTGTAAGCTTGATGATTCACTTCTGAATTTTAACAGACACGAAAGGCCCTCTGCTGCTAGCAAAAACAAATATGGCGAGATCGGATCCCCTTGACGAATACCACGAGAGGGTTTGAATTCCTCTAGCCTCTCTCCATTGAACAAAACTGAGAAAGATACCGTAGTTACCATTCTCATCACCATATCAACCCATCTCGAGTGGAAACCTAGCTTCATCATGATTGCTCGTAGGTATCCCCACTCCACTCGATCATACGCCTTCCGCATATCCAGCTTGAGCGCACAAAAACGATGCTTCACCGCTCTGTTCCTCTTCATAAAATGCAAACATTCATATGCGGTAATAATGTTATCCGTTATCAGTCTACCTGGCACAAACGCCGACTGTTCATCCGAGATAATCTCCGGCAAAACCCGCTTCAATCTGTTTGCAAGCACCTTAGATGCGATCTTATATATAACGTTGCACAGACTGATCAGTCGAAATTGACCAAGTTCCTCTGGGTTGGCAACCTTCGGAATCAGTACAATATAAGTTTTGTTGAAAGCTGCAGGATCATCCTCACCTCGCAGTACTCTCAACACAATATTCGTGATCTCTTCCCCACATAAGCTCCAATGGCGCTGGAAGAAATGTGCAGGTAACCCATCCGGCCCCGGCGCCTTTGTTGGAAACATCTGAAAGAGAGCGTCTCTCACCTCCTGATTTGTAATTGTTGAGACTAGACCCTCATTCATTTCCATAGTGACACGCACAGGGACGCTATCCAGTACTACCTCCATCTCCTCAGTTCCCTCCGACCTGTATTACAGTACTTTGCAGCGCGTCCAGGCTTCGTCAAATTCCTGGATCCGCCTCTGATTTCAAGGTTTTGCCTCGTTTCATTTGGTCCGTCGCCCAGCTTATTTGTACGGCGATCGCACATGGGCCGAGCCCAACGAAATTTCACGACTTTTTATCTTTTCACGGACAAAAAAAATCCCAGGCGACACCATCTCCTTTCTCCTCCCTGCCTCTCCAATTCCAGCCCCGGCGACCACCACCGACGCTTCCCCACAACGGCGCCGCCTTTCCAGGCCCGGCGACGGTAGCCGTACTACATACAGGTCGCCACGAATCCCGGGCTGGCTCCCGGCCGCCATGTATCCGCGTTCTATCTGCTATGGCGGCCTCCCTCCTGCCTCTCCAATCCTCTCTCTCTGCACGGTGTGGTGGAGTATGCTGCAGCTTCGTCGGCCGAGGTGTCTCGGAATCCGGCGACGGCGCGCGACGAAGGAGCTACCGCACGCAGGTGTCGCGCCATCTCTCCTGCCTCTTCAGCTTTCTGCACGGTGAGCTGGGGCACGCGGCAGTCGCAACTTCCAGTTCTTGAATCGGCTAATGCACCTTCCAGTTCTTGGATCCTGCAATAGTTAATTGGTCCTCTTCTTGCCACGTTCCTTTCTTTTTTCCACCCGATGCACGGGATCAACTCTCAATTGGTTAGTTCTCGATTCACTTTT
Source organism: Lolium rigidum (assembly GCF_022539505.1). NCBI lineage: Eukaryota > Viridiplantae > Streptophyta > Magnoliopsida > Poales > Poaceae > Lolium > Lolium rigidum. The sequence goes on along the minus strand of NC_061508.1, from coordinate 314,162,279 downwards.
CTTTCATAACGATGGTATTATAAAGATCTATGGATTTGCTGAAAGATGTCTGTGGCTTGACAGATTTAGGATGTATCGTAGAAGAACTATCAAGACCGAAATATCCCTGACGCTGCTGTTGGCCATAGTGGCCTGTGTTCAGTGAAACTTGGTAGGTGATGCCATCTCAGAGCCATAACATCTTTTCAGTTTCCTTAATCTTAAAGAAAAATAAATATATATACAACCATATGGCACTTCTTTTAGTGCACCTGTCCACCATGTGAAATCACTAGGTATTCAAGTAGGTAAGAGATGTGCAGCGTGTCGATTCCGCTGATGAAGATTAGTCACTAGGTATTCAAACTCAGTAAATTAAGTTTTAATGTTGCTTTTCGAAATCTTACACCGCCTTATATTTTTGTGTGTTGGTTTGAAACCCGAAGCGAAGAACACACATATTTTCTACTTTACAATTATTTAAACTGTTAAATGAAAAGTTGCATTGTCCACGAAGCCATTTTTGTCACCTCGTGGATACCTCTCGGCTTGCACCGCCATAATGCTATCATTGTAGGTTTGTCTTTCTATTTTAATTTTCCTCGACACAATTATTTAAATAGAAAGTAGTATAAGATGTCCTGCAATCAAGGGAAAGATAAACGAGCTCATTAGCTGTTTTCTCTTTAATCAAAGCAACTTGCAGTATTCAGCTGACCAAACAACATCACTAGGAAAACTGCACCTCCGGTCACTCCTCTTTCCCTGGGGCAGAGCCTGTACTTGTTTATCATGCTATTTGGACTCTACTAGGTGACTGAAACTGTATAATAGGTGAACTGCCACATGGTTACATGTGCACGCACTGAACCTCCGTCAAGTTGGATCTGAACCTTGAAGAACGTAAACATTGCCACTTTTTTTTTTCCAGGAAGATGCCCCTCCGGCTTACAGATTACCACATGGCCACACCGAGAACTCACCCTGCCCAGTCATGTCCTTAGGCATTCCAAGAAAGCTCCCCTCCACAACCTAGCATGTGAAGCACTTGTAGGAAATCGCTCAGATCTGCTAATGGCGGACCCATTGACTGCTGCTGTCGCAGTAGGATGGGGCATGAAAGCCGCAGGGTGGGTTGCCTCGCCCATCATCTCTGATCTGTTCAAGAAAGCATCCTCATATCTTGGCTTTGATGCATCGGAGAAGCTGAGTGAGCTTGAGCCAAAGATTTTATTGCTGGAGCGGGTGATGGGAGCGGTTGAGGAGAGTCCTTACAGGCCTCGATTGGAGGGGCTCTACAGTAAACTTAAATCTGCGTTCTACGAAGCAGAGGAAATCTTGGATGATGTTGAGTACTACCGTCTGGAGAAGAAGATACAAGATGGCAAGGTCAAGTCAGAGGTTGCCGGGCCTTCACGTCCCTTGAAGCAGATCTGGTCTGTCGTGGTGAAGAGCTCTCCACTAAAACATCAGGTCCTTCCGTGCCTCTGTGTTTTTATTTCTCTCGGTTCCAAAAGTTTTTCAATGCAAAGTATTAGTGAATGAAAAGTTGCTAGTAGTATTGATATCGCCGAACCTTTGATTTTTCTAGTTTATTTGGGGCACACTGGCTTTACAACTCAGCCATCATAACCTTCTCTGCAAAAAGCGGCAACGACATATAATTGCTTGACTAGCACAAGCGTCCCGGCGGAGCTAGCATGTAAGGGTTGGGTTCATTCAAGTGATCCTAATGGATAATCTAGACAAAATTGCTACTCCATCTGTTAGGATTATAAAGCGGGCCAATTCGCTAAGACCATGAAAGCCTATTACTTTCCTCATTAATTAGTGCATGGACCAATAGTTTTGCATGCATGGTAGAAGAGAGAGAAAAAGGAGGGGTTGCATTGGATGAGAAAGGCTAATAAATGAGATAGACCTTATAAATCGTAACATTTTCAAAAAGCTCTCGGGTCTTATAATCCCTAATGGAGGGAGTACTCATAACCATCTGTCACTCAGTCGGATCGCTTAGCAGGAAATTGCTTGAGTACCTGACCGTATCCATTACTAGTAGATGCGTTTTGGCGGAGCTAGCATTTAAGGCTTGGGTTCAAGTGGATCTGTCCTGATCTAGTGGACTAAATTGCTACTCATAACCGTTTAACACTTCGTCAAATCTCATAGTTTTGTATAGATGGATCTATGTGGCATAAATGGCCCGTACTTTTTTCGAAGAGGTCCACCTATCTATTAATAATCATTAACATCAGTAAAAGAACACCAAAAGTAATAGAAATTACAAGTAAGACCTTGGACCACCTAACAACAACTGGAGCGAGCCGAAGGTGTGCGCCGCAATCCTCTCCCCTCTCTCGCAGGAGCCGACCAAAGTCTGTTATAGTAAAATCTTGTTGAAGTATATATACGAGAAGTCGTTGTGCCCAGTCACAAATGACTAACGCATCAGGGCAGCAAACATCGACAATGATGGGAGGTCTAGTTCAAAAGATTCAGACCAACGGACACGAAAACTGAATAAACATCTCGACAAGCCCTCCACTAGTGCTAGACATAGCACCAGGGCGGGAATAGGGCAAGTCGGTCCTTATTTTGACACCGGGATGTCGCTGTCGCCTTAACACTCCGACGATGACACAAAAACAAACTAAAACAAGAAATAGGAACCCTCCCGTTTGCGAGAGGCCGGGGTCCACCACACCTCCAAGGCCTGAAAGGCCATCGGAGGCAGGGTGGACCCGCAGTGTCCCCGGCGCAGGGGATGGAGACCCTAAAACGCCTTGGGGTCACCTTTCTTGTCTCCTTTGCTCTTATCGGTTCGGTGGATAATACAATGGTTCTGTTCACAGTATTCTTGATGTCATGAGTAAAGAAACAAAAATGTTTTTTCATCTTCTCTAAACTATTTGAAAATGCAACTATATGACTTCTGCACATTTATTCTATGCTTCTGCATTCTCTATCAAACTGCACAGCACAACAAATAACAAGTTATGAATGATACTATCATCAAAGAGAGGAGATACAGTAGCAACTAGCTTTTGTGTAAATGAAGCTACAAAAATGAACTTCCTTTATTTTTTATGTGGGCTTCTCCGTACACCAGTTCTCAACTGGCATTTTGTTTTGCAGGAGAGTGGTATGTCAACAGTTGAGTTAAAAAAGAAGCTAGAAAGAATAGAAAAGGTCATAAATGATGCGTGCAAAGTTTTAAAACTGATGAACTTGCCAAGCATAAGTGGTGGAAACCAGAGCCATGTTGTTGCTGCCAACTTGCGAGGCAGTGTCACTACTTCGAGGCCTGTATCAAAGATTATCGGACGAGATGAAGACTGTGATAAGATCGTAGCAATGCTTCATGAGAAGGAAGAACATGGTCAGCCTGACAGCAATAGTGTTCCATGTTATTCTGTAGTTGGCATTCATGGCATCGGCGGCTCAGGGAAATCATCCCTTGCACAACTTGTGTGTGCCCGTGAGAAGAAGGATAGCCATTTTGACCTTGTAATGTGGGTTCATGTTTCTCAGGATTTTAGTGTGCGTACCATTTTCATGGAAATGTTTGAGGCTGCTACAGGTACTTTGTGCCCTCAATTGGAAAATCTTGACACCTTACAAGATAAGTTGGAGGAGAAACTGCGTGGAAGACGTTTCCTCTTGGTACTAGATGATGTTTGGTACAATATTAGAGATGCAACACAGTCTGAAAATCTGCAACAGATACTCTCGCCTCTCAAGGCTGGAGAGGCAGGAAGCAAGATCCTAGTGACTAGTCGAACTGAAGATGCATTATTAGCTCTGGGTGCCGTGAAGCAGAGATGTATTCCCATATCTGTCCTAGATGAAGATGTCTTCTGGAAATTGCTCATGCATTATGCACTCCACGGCGTACCTGCTGATGATCATGCTCGTAGAACACTGGGAGACATTGGGAAAGATATTGCAAAAAACCTGAAGGGGTCACCTCTAGCAGCCAGAATAGTTGGAGGACAACTGCATATAAGGCCAAACGTCGAGTTCTGGAGAAGCGTTCGTGATCGGGACCTTTTGAACGAGACGATGGGAGCACTGTGGTGGAGCTACCATCATCTTCGTGAGCAGGTCAAGCGATGCTTTGCTTTCTGCAGTATTTTTCCTCGAAGACATTTGTTGGAACGTCACGAGTTAGTAAAGCTATGGGTTGCAGAAGGGTTTGCTAGATTGACTAGTGAAGGGGAGGATATGGAAGATGTTTGCCAGGAATACTTTGATGAACTAGTGTCAGCCTCGTTTCTGCAACTTAAAGCAAAGAAGAATTCTCACGAGAAGGACTACTATTTAGTTCATGATCTGTTGCATGATTTAGCGGAGAAGGCCGCTGGAAGTGACTGTTTCAGAATCGAAAATAGTTGGGAACAGCATGGAAAATTCCCAGCAGTGGAAGTTCATCCAAACGTTCGCCATATTTTTGTTCAGAGATATGATGAAGAATTGATTACTAAGAAGATATGCCAATTGTACAACTTACGGACCCTGATCATTGGTAGTGGATATAGTTGGGAAACAGTTGGGGAGCAAGTTCTGAAGTGTATGTTTAAGAGGCTAAGGAAGTTGCGTGTGCTTACCATAATTGCCAAAGATTTTATAGGTTCTGACGTCTCCCCAACTGTGCCAGTCCCAGCATGTATTGGTCGATTAAGGCACCTGAGATATCTTGCTTTTCGGCCTTGTCATGAGGCTAGAGGTCGGAGGATGATTTTACCGGCAACTTTTGCAAAGCTATGCCACATGCAGATTCTAGATTTTGATTCGATTAAGAAAGTGGTGTTTTCCTCTTGTGAAGATATTTCTAGCCTCGTTAACTTGCGGCATGTAATCTGCTTCGAAGATGTGGATCTTGGAAGCATCGGCAGTCTGACGTCACTCCGAACAATGGCAGCCTTTGATGTAAAAAGGGGACAAGGCCATGAGTTAAAGCAACTCGGGAACCTAAACAAGCTTCGCGGACAGCTGTTGATCGGGGGCCTGGAAAAGGTTGAAAGCAAGGCGGAAGCTCTGGAGGCCAATCTGGCCAGTAAGGAAGGGCTCAGTACACTGGAACTGTCCTGGGCTTGGAGTGGTGAAGCGGGTCTAGAAGTTCAGGCAGAGGTACTAGAGGGTCTTTGCCCACCCAAAGATCTTAAATCACTGATTATCGAAAATTACAAAGGCCCGAGGTATCCAAGTTGGATGCACAACGGTGGCCCAAAGCACGTGAACCGTCTCGTGCTTTCACACTGCACCGAACCTGGTCCTGAACTTGTTGGGTTTTGCGCTCATCTCCGTCAGATCATGATTTCGTGCTGCAGCTGGGACGCCTTGCCAGATTACATGGAGCACCTGACGTCACTGCACACGCTGCACATCTCGCACTGCCGAAATATTCGGTCGCTTCCAGCACTGCCGCAGTCTCTTGAGCACATACACCTGTATGAGTGCGATGAGTTGTCAATGAGTTCCTGTCGCATAGAGCACCTGACGTCACTGCAGATGCTGACGATTTCTTCTTGCGATGGTACTCTGTCGCTTCCAACACTGCCGCAGTCTATTAAGAACTTCAACCTCCTTACCGACAATGAGGTGTTGCTGAGTTCGTGCAGAACAGCTGGAGATCCAGATTGGCAAAAGATTAAGCACATTCCGTACGCATCAATAGGTAAATCTGTTTCCATAACATTATTATTGATTCCCGTACCAAGAGATGGTATGATCGTTTCTCAATCTGTTTTCTAGGCAATAGTATGGAAATAGAAGAAACCGCAATGAAAATGGGAGTTGTACAAGACCAGAAGGAAGCGAAGAAGATATTTTATCGTCAATTTTTGAGTGACGTCGTACTGCGTCTAAGTCGTGACTCGTGACCATTGAACCTGCCTGAGTGAAGTGCTGCTCCACTCATCAGCTACACACGGTGCAAAACTTGATGTATGCCAATAGACTATAGACTAGTATGGTCTTTAATAACTTGAGCACCGAATTCCAGTTTTTTGAAGTACTGTAATGATGCTGTGAAACCATGAACGCTGAGCTTGGGTGAGCGTGCGCGCGGGCACCCAGCTCGTCGTCGCTCGCCGCGCCCAGGCCGAAGCCCATGTGATGCGGCATTCCCAGCTCATGCATCATGTCCAACTCCTCGTCAGCAGCGTCCAGCTGCGAGGCAGACAACAGCCAGGCGCCGACCACCGCCCTGGCGGCCTGGCGTCGTGGAGTTGCAGAATTGGCGCGTCGTCCGCCCCTTGAATCACATCGTGGCTCCTCGTCCGCACCGACAGTGGCCTGGATCGCCCCGGGGTTTGGGTTTTGGGGATGTACAGCCAGACGCCAGTCGCCAGCACGTCCATGCCGGCATCCCTCCTTCTGCCTCCCTGGCCCGAGCAGAAATGGCTGAGGGAAGTTCTCGGTGACCTACACCGCTTCTTCAAGGAAGCCCAGAGAACAGATAGCCCGCTTCCTGATCGCATTCCCGCCCCTCGCCGGCGGCCGCTCTAACCGTGTGTACGCCGCGCAGGTGAGCAGCGAGGCTGCCTCTTCATTCCTCTCCTGGGAGGCAAGGATGACTACGAAGTCCTCCGCAGGGCGGGCAACATCGCCCAGGCGTGGCATCCTTGAAGGGCGTCGCGGCGCGTCGCACGCAGCAGCGGGCAGAGCAGGCCCAGCAGCCGCAGCGCGGCGGAGAACAGCAGCGCAGGGCCAACAGCAGCAGCGGCAGCGACAGCGACACTCGCAACTGCAGGCCGGCGCTGGACAGCATCAGGCGCAGGAGCAGCGGTCGTCGGGCTTGGCTCTGTGAGGTGCTGCTGCGGCGAGGGAGCTGGCGCGGAAGCAGCGGGCGGCGCGGTGTCGGCACTGTGCCATGCCAGGCGGCACTGTGCAGCGGCCCCGGTGGCGCGTACCGTGGGTGATGGAGAACGTGGCGACGTCGGGCGAGCGGCTGAGAGGCGGTCGACGTGGCGTCGTCGACGACCACAGACGGGCGGCGCACTTGGCCGTGTCAGTGCACGCGGTGAGCGCGTGCCTGACGACGCGCCGAGCGGCATCACCCTCGTGCGCGAGCTGCGGTGCACGGAGTTGATCGATCTGGTGTTTGCCGTGTGCAGACTGCAGAGGAAGATGCTCCACAACTTTGGTATCTATAGTTTTTCAAAATTCGAAAGCACGGAATGGAGGGTTTTCAGAAGTTCAGAACTAGCAAAAAATCCAGAAGTGGTTTTGGGGATAAAGATGAAATATTTGGAAGTTGGGGTTTGGTATGATGTACGCAGTACGCCCTTTTAATGTGCATCCAAAGTTATACTTGGCCATCTAGGAAAAATAGTTGGTAATGCAAATATTTTCAAAGTTCGAACCAGCATACGAATGGTCAGAAGGTTTTGGTGAGGCTTTCACCAAGTAATTGATCCAAGGTTTGTGCCACTAGTAGAAAATGGCCTTTAGTCGCGGTTCGCAACTGCCATTAGTCGCGGTTGCGCAACCGCGACTAATTAAGCGCGACTAAAGGCCCCCCCTTAGTCGCGGTTGCTTACGAACCGCGACTAAACGTCCGTCGACGTGGGCGGCTAGCGTGCGCCTGGGCGAAGGACCTTTAGTCGCGGTTGGTGTCCCCAACCGGGACTAAAGGCTATTTCGTTAAAAAAAATTAATTCATTTGGGTTTCTAATTTTTTTTCACTCCGTTTTTTTCTATTTTTTTCAGAATTTCTATTATTTCAGTTATTTGCATAGCTTAGTCTCTATCTCTAACTACACTTATCTCTAGTCAAATTACTTACTCGTGGTCAAACTTTCCGCTCGGTCACCCATCCTCCCACTACTCCACCTCTATCACGCTTAACTTCCGAGTTCCATTCCATCCCACATCCAAGTGCTACGCGCACATGTATGTGATACTAGTATTATATCAATCCTATTAACATGTTGGTCGATGTCATATTTTTTTATTGTTTGAATTTCAAATAATTTTTTTCATAAACAAAAATAATGATGTAATAATAATCGTGAATAAATAAATAAACATTAACTTTTTAATTTTTATTATTTTTAATTTTTTTTATTTTTTTTAATTTTTTTTTGCCAAACCTAAAACCTAAAAATTTGAAAATCTAAAAATTGGGTAAAAGTAATAGTAATCTTTATGCTGGATGCAATTATTAATTTTATTTTTTTGAAAAATTTAAAAAATATAAAATCCATAATTTATAGCAAAAACTAAAATCTTCCTGCTTTGTTTTCATTTGGAATTTTGAGAATTTAAAAATTGGCTAACCGGGTAAACCCAGGTGAATTCGGATGTAACTTTTTCCCAGGATTTTTTTCATATATTATACATTTTTTTTCGACGTCGTATGCAAAAGTTATTGCGGTTTTACCATTTTTTAAACTTTTTTTGCAAAAAAAGTGAAAATTCGAATTTCTTAATTTCTCCGAATAGTAGGTTGCATAACAAACAAGAATTTGAAAACAATTTTTTTTCTGAATTTTCTATCATTTTCTTTTGTATTTTACAAACCAAAAAAAGCGATCCACGGGGGGGGGGGGTGTGTGCAGGGTGCGTGGGAGTAAAAAAACTCGGAAAAACCTTTAGTCGCGGTTGGGGACACCAATCGGGACTAAAGGGGTACCATTTAGTCGCGGTTGGTGTCCCTAACCGCGACTAAAGGTTTTCCGCCGGCCGCATCCCTCCATCGCCCTTTAGTCGCGGTTGGTGGGTACCCTTTCGTCTCGGATGGAGCATTAGTCGCGGGTTGCCTCCCGAACCGCGACTAAAGCCCCCTTTAGTCGCGGTTCGAATATTTCCGGGACTAATGGGGGTGGACGGAAGCCTCTTTTTCTACTAGTGTGCATATGTTGGGCATACTATAGGGGCACCTAGTTTGGGCACTGGCTCTGGAAAGAAATTTACTTGCAAACTATTTTGAAAAAGATTAAGAGAAGGGCAAAAACAAAAGGCAGGAGGATTTTGGTGTTGGTCCAAAGTGACCACGAGATATTTGTAGAGAAGTGGGGTCTAGGGGTCACAGGGATCACTCCATGATTTTTGGTGAATTTTCAGAAGCATTGGTCTTAGGGTTCGTTTGTAAAGCTAGGAACAAAAGTTTTTCTTAAAATAAATCTAGAAAATAATTTTGAATTATTTTGGGACTGGAAAACATATGCAATGGATCACCTCATGTCATAGGCTCAAAAGTGTAAGAGGTCAAATCAAAATTTTCTCAAGCTTTGCCAAGTTTTGAGAATTTAAGAAGAGATAGAAATCCAAACAAAACATTTCAAATAGGGGCAAAATGTTTTGTCTAGAAATTTTTAAAGAGGGCCAAAATTTGGGTTGTTACGAGCGCTCACCTTCTTCCTCCCGCGCAACGCGGGCTTCATGGCGGATCTTGTTTCGACCATGATTGTCGATGGGGATAACGGATCGTACAACAATTGCGCCTCACGTGCCAAATTTTGAGTTTGGAAACTCACACACCAAAGTTATTGCTACCCCTTTTACATGTTGAGGCTAACACACCTACTCCTGCCTGAATGTATTGATTCTTTGATGTTCGATTACAATGTGAACTCCTTCTAGTTTGTTGTCGTGGTGAACAGACAGATCCCATGGAATGGCTTAAGTTGGGGCCGAGTTGGACGCTAGAGGATTCGGGGGAGGGTTTTGGATCAGGTAGGATGAACTTCCGGGTGCTTTCCTCAAGAACTTGGCCAGGGCCAGAGGTAGAAGAAGAGAGACACAAGGATGAACTCCGTTCTAGATCTTCTCTATTCCATGAACAACAAGGTTACAAGTTTTTCTACACAGGGATCGTCGTACATACATGCGTGCCCGTGAGGAGGGCTGCCCCCTCTCCTTATATAGGGGAGAGGGTGGCTTACAGGGGAAGAAACCCTAATGGCATCTTTGAACAGACAAACTACTTTACAAAGCTACTTTAATCATAGGTGACGCCGGTATCTTCTTTAATCAGGGAGGCTGATGTCCTCCGGGTGCTTTGGGCGTCACCCTCGTCTTTTACGTCATGGCTTCGTTTAAATCCACCTTGCTTAGGTCATGCTTGTCCTCTAGCTCCCGAGGGAATCTTTGATCAGTCCTGCCGACGTGCTACAGTGCACTTCTTACCGGCAGTCCGGTGTCTTTTTAGCCCATACCGGTATACCTATCTTTGGGGATACCGGTACAGATTTACTTAGCCAATCGCTTAACTCCGTTCTCCGGAATGAACATCAAACCGGTATCTTGATGGCTCAAACCATCCGGTTTGGCATGCCTTTGGCATGCCGGGGGTCATCCCCCCAACATTAGTCCTCGAAGCTGGTATAGTCCGGTGGACCTCATCCGGCGGGCCATACCAGGTTCCTATCTCACAAGGTACCGGTTTGAACTTCTTCGGCACTTTGTTCGAAGATGCCGGCCTCTTTGCCTTAGCCTCTTTCTATTATCTTCCGGATTCTTCCGGTATCTCATGTCATATTCACATCTTTCTTCCTTTGCAAGGTATTTCCGGTGTCTCTTCCTCCGGTATCATTGACATTTAATCCCTCCTCGGCGAAGTCGAGAATTTCTCGGGTACAGTGCCTGTCAGAGACATGCGCACTGTTTCTGATGCGTCAGTGTCAGTGGTCACTTCCGTTCGGCTTCTGCGCCAACATTAAATGTGCCCCACCGGATCCCTCTGGCCATTCCGGATCCGTGTGGCGACCCTGTGGCCTCTTAATTTGTGCGCGTGTATGTTCGCGCCACGTGGCGGCCCACGAGACGAACCGCCGCGGCCCGACGGTTTTCGGCCCACTAACTCCTTCTCCTATATAAGGGCGGAGCGGTTCCACTTCATCTTCTCCTTCGCATTTGCCCCCATTTCCAGAGCACTTCGAGCCCTTTGCCCCTTGCTTTCTCGCCGCCACCGGTCGCCGCCAGAGCGCTGCTCCTGTCGAGGTTGCGACGCTGCTCTTGATGCGCTGAAGCTTTTCATCGCGCGGAGTTCCTGCTGCGCTCCTTCTCCGCTGCTACCTTGAGCTTCCTCCGGCGGACTTCGCCCTTCTCCGTCGCCGGCCTTCGTCGACGGCCACGGGCTCGCCACTTCTCCGGTGAACTTCTTCCTCGTGTCTCCCGCAGCCTCAGGTGAGACCCAATGCTTGTCTGCTCTGCTCTTCTTGTTTTCTAGATCTTGGGTTGGTAGCGTATTTATTCTTTCTTTTCTTTTGCTTTTTTCTCTTACTCGTAGATCTTCGCGCAAGGGTAGATCTTGGGAAATCTGTTTTTGAGTAGATTCTGGTATCCCCTAGGCCCGTATGTCTAGAGGGGACCATCTTTCCGAATCTTCCTCCAGCAGCCGTGAAAGTCAAGCTTCCGGCGAGCCTTCGGCTGAGCGCATCCGGATGGAAACTGATACCGGAACAAGTCAAGATGCCGGCAGTTCTAGCCAGGCTTCCGGAGCAGATCTTTCCGGCGTCACCCGCGGAGCCTGCAGGGCTCCGAGGTAACTCAGCACGAGATTGACTGGTTGTATCGGTCTAGAAGGATACCGGAAGGAGTATCCTGCCGGATTCCGAAAGACGAGATCGAACCGGATCTGGAAGATGGTGAATTCGTCGTTTTTCTCGCCCACTTCGAACGCGGCTTCGGCCTTCCTACCTCAGATTTCTTCCGCCAATTTCTTGATTTCTACAAACTCCAACCTCACCATCTTCCTGGCAATGCCATCTTCTATCTCTCTTGCTACGCAACGTTCATGGAGGCCTACATGGGTCTCCGGCCTACTCGCGAGACTTTTGCTTGCTTCTTTTCCCTTCGGATTAACTCCGTTCAGGGCAAAGAGATTCCCAAGCCTAAACCCCCCGTTCTATGCGGGTCTTGCATCATTGGGTCCCGCCAGGGGAGCCCCTTCTTTAAGTTTGCCGGTCTCGACTCATGCCGAGCATGGGAAAGGACCTTCTTCTATGTGAAGAACACCGGCGCCCCCGACCTCATTAATCTGCCGGCTTTCAATCCGGCAGTGCCCACGAAGACCAACTGGAGCTACAACCCGAAGGAGTCTCACATAGAAACCAACCGGATTGTACGCTTCATGAAGCAACTTATGAAGGACACTGCCATCTGGTCGGATGACATTGTTAGGACATTTATCTCGCGCCGGGTGCTTCCCCTTAAGCGCCGGGCTCACAAAATGAGCGAAATATACGGCTCTGGCGATCCTACCAAGATCACCAGCTTCCCTCTCACCAAGGAGGACGTAGCCCTTAAGGCTAGGCACATCTGCCAAAGCGCCATGCCGCTGGATTGGGAGTGGGGCCTTCTGCCTCTCAACTCCCTCAACCCTCCAACTGACGAAGTAAGAAATTAGGCAATCCGGGTTGCTTTCCGGTATCTTTTCGGTATATTACTAACTGTCTTTCTCTTTCTTGTCAGGCCAAGCAACGTTTCCCTCGCATCGCGGCGGAGCAGCGAGGCCCTCCCCGGAACCGAGCTCTGGATAAGGTTGATCCGGATCCTTACGTCCACTGGACCGAACTCAAGATGGGCCGGACTCACACTTCACGCCCCGGTAACTTTTCCAACAAAGGTTCCGGTTCGAACGACGAAGTTGTTATACTCGAGGTACTTAGCCCTTTCGTTCCCTCACTGGTTATCTTTTTGTAGACGCTCCCTCATCCAGCACCAACCCGCAGGTCCACGAACACGTGGTTCCGCTGCAGGCCGAGGTCGGCCATGAGTTCCTGGAGAAGCTCGGCTCCCGGGGAGAAGAGAAAGGCTCCGGCACTCGAAGCCGGCTCCGGCGAGGTTCCGCCCGCCAAGCGCCCAAAGAAGCCCTCTAAGAGGCATTACGTGAGGCGAGAGATGCCGACTTCTGGCGGGTTAGATTCTGCCTTTCGTTTTGCTTCGTTGTTCAAATTCCTTTTTCCGGATCGCTTTTCCAACCTTCTTTTTCCTGTCTTTCCAGCCCAGCGCTCAAGATTTCCAAGAGCGCTTCCGGCATGCCTCCGGAGAGCTCCGAAGACGCCACAAGGCCTTCGCCTCCTCCTCAACAAAGTCCGGTGCCTTCTGGTGCCGGCAACTCTTTTGCCTCCCCTCTGGGGGGCACAGCAAGTGTGGGGCGCGCGGCCCCTACACCGCCAGATTACCGCGCGGAGGAGGACATCGTCTCCCCTCCTGAGAACCAAGACACCGGCGCCAGCAACACCGGCGCCGATACTGAAGATGTCGGGCGGACGGAAACTTTGGTTTCCACCATGCCCCAGAAGAAGAAGAAGACTTCCGCTTCCTCCCCCTCTACGTCTGTGCCGGAAACTTCCGCGCCGGGCGCGCCTGATGCCTCTGCGCCGCCCAAGTCTACTACCATGCCTCCTCCAGCAAGTTTGGCCGGAGGTTCCGGCGCGGCCAAGCCTCCAACACCGCCGCCAAGCCAAGAGCCCGTTGTGGCCAAAACTAAGCCGACGCCGCCGCCAGAAGGCGCCAAGCTGTGCGTGTCGGAACCATTTAAGGCGAAGGCAACGGCTTCTGGCCCGCAGTCGCTGGTGCTACACTCCGGCCCCGCCGCTGTCGTGGCTGGAGAGAGAGCTACTGGCCTGCTAGGCCGGATCACAGAGCTAAAGCGCGAGGGCCGCGAGCTGGGACACTTGCTTGATTACGCTGAGAAGTGGAATCAGGCAGATGTGTCCGCGGCTACGCGCGGCGTGGGGAGGGACCGGCTTCCTATCATTGATCCGGCCGGCCCCCGGAGCACCGAAGAACACTTCATGCGACTCAAGCACGCAGTGAAGGAGTTCGACAATGCGTGGCATGATGCCACCAGCAATGTGGTGGTAAGTTTCACCAAACTTTCTGCAACTTTTCTGTTGATGCCGGTTTTGTTCTTTCCGGATTCATATATATCCTCCCAGTCCCCGAGTTTCGGGTTGAGAGCGCAGCTCTTAGCGCGAAACTTTCTCTAAAATATTCGAAACCAGCACCTTTCTCATACGGATGCCCGGAAGCAGCTCTTCGAGGAGCTTCTTTGGGAGCACCGGGACCTTGCCGAGGCCCACAGCCACTGCCAAGGTTTGTTTCCTTTGTGCATCCGGCTTCTTTCTTATGCAAAGATTTTGCTTCTTAGTACTTATGAATTTTTGCATAACAGCCATTCCGGAAGCCTCCATTGAGGCCCTCAAGACCCAGCTTAGCAACCTCCAAGGTACTATTTTTTCTCCGGTTGCATTGTCTTTCCGTGCTTTACCGGTTAGATTTTTGTTCAAATTTCTTTTTCCGGATTTCAGCTGAAAAGGAGCAGCTCATCCGGGATCACCAGAAGGCCCTGGATGCCCAGAAGACTATCTCCAGGGAGCTTAAGGACCAGGCTATCCAGGCCGCGCTCCGGCATGACCAAGAGCTAAAGGATGCCAAGGCAGCAGCCGAGGCCAGGCTGGCGGAGGTTGTGGATGATTCCGCCAACTCCACTACGGTGCTAAGGGCGGAGCTGGAGGAAATGGGCAAGTTCCGGAAGGCTGCCGAAGACCAGGTCGCCCGCTTAACCGCGGAGCAGAAGGAGTACGATGAGCTGGTCACGCGAACCGATGCGCTCGCCCTCAGTAAGTGTTTCTTCTTTCTTTTCCGGCTTTGCTTATAAGCTTATATGTTCCGGTAGCATTTTCCTTATGTCTTTCCTTTATTTTGTAGGACTCTTTCCGGACTCGGAGGTGCACGCGCAAAAGAAAGTTTCAGATCGCCGGATTGCGCAGCAATTCCAGAATCTGGCCGCACCTTGGGATCCTTATGATCACTTGGTTGCCCTTTCTGCCCGCATCCAGCATATGCGCGCTATGGACCGGCATCTCGCCGACCTGCCTGACGTAGCGATCCAGCTCTATAAGGTCTTGTGGCCAGGAGAAGCGCTGCCGGCAAACCTGACGCTCACCTCCGAGCGGCTGAAAGATGCCGGGCGTAGGATCCGCGAGTGGCAGTGCTCTGCGGCTCGTGCCGGAGCGGATGCGGCGTTACGCGTCGCCTGCTCCTGGTACGTGCATCTGGACTTGGACGCGCTCCATACCTTGCGCCAGGATGCTCCCACCGACACGGATCCGGTCCTCACCGCGAAGCGGAAGGACCGTGCCTACCGAATCGCGGAGTACGCCTCGGTTCGCACCTTTATTCCCCCTCCTCCTGGAGTCAAAGATTGGCTCAACGACGAAGGAGAAGAAGAGGAGGAGGAAGAAGAGGATGCCGAAGATGCGCCCCCGGAAGCTCCAGAGGCCGGTGATGCTCCCCCTGAAGCCCCCGTTGCCTGAAGACTCTCTGTTGTGTCTGTTAACTCAAAACAATGCTTATTAAATTCTACCCCGGTATGCCGGGGTTTATGATGTAAGATAAAACTTATCCTTTTGGTTGTGGTACAACTTTTATGCCGGTGTCTTGCATACCGGTATCTTATTAAGTTATGTTGGTTTGTTAACTTAGCATGTTGCCTTTGTTATTTGTCTTTATCTTGCACTGTGAAGATTCCGGAATCATTTCCGCATCCAATTTGATGCGCACTTGGTTCTTTCCCTTTGCCTCTGCCTACCTCTTTTGGGTGCTTTGGCGTATGAGTTACAAAGTTCTTTTGCCAAGCGAACACTTCCTTGAACTTAGGAAAAGTTCGAAATTTTTCACAAAAAACCGGTAAAACCGGGGTTAGTTAAGCTTTTCCGGATTGTCCGTTCCCACTTCCTCTTTTCGCAGTTCACGTGCTTAATGCCTACCGGTTTATCTTGCTTGCCATGAAGCCGGTTTGCGGACAGCAGCAGAGTCGAAGACTCTGGTAGGTTTAGCACGTTACTAAACCGGAAAGAAAAGATGTTCAACAAGCAACCGGTAAACGGAAAAAATAAACATATTACATGCAAGTTTGATAGAGGCAGTCCCCGAGAAACATTCGAGGTGCCGGATTCTTTTATTCATAGCATAAGGTACAAAAAGGAACTTCTTACAGTACAACTTCATGAGTAGAAAGGGCGCAACAATGCTATGTTCCAAGGACGCTTGGTCTCATCTCCGGATTTGTCCGCCTTTCCTTCTTTCCATTCCTGTGCGTCAATCAAGTAGTAGGCATCATTGTGCAGATTTGCTTACAATGAATGGCCCTTCCCAAGGAGGTGAAAGCTTATGGCGGCCTTCAGTGCATTGAACTAGGCGTAGCACCAAATCTCCTTCCCGGAAAACTCTCAAGTTAACCTTCCGGCTGTGATAGCGTCTGAGGTTTTGCTGGTAAATGGCTGTTCTTGCCAACGCCAGTTCTCTTGCTTCTTCCAGCAAGTCCATATCGTTTTCTCGGGCCTCTTTTACCTCTTTTTCAGTATAGAGTTGTACCCTTGGTGAGTCATGGAGAATGTCGGTTGGTATTACCGCTTCTGCTCTGTAAACCATGAAGAATGGAGTGTATCCGGTAGACCGGTTTGGAGTTGTTCTTATGCTCCACATCACTGATGGTAGCTCATCGAGCCAACAGCCCGGTGTCTTTTCGAGTGGTTCAATGAGCCTTGGTTTTATACCGGAAAGCACCAGTGCATTGGTTCTTTCAACTTGGCCATTGCCTTGCGGGTGTGCCATCGAGCACGAATCTAGCCGGATATTGTTGTTCTCACAGAACCGCTTGAATTCTCCTTGGGCAAAGTTTGAGCCATTGTCAGTTATGATGCTATGCGGATATCCATACCGGAGGATGACATTTTTTAGGAACTTCACCGCTGTCTGGCCATCACATTTTGCAATAGGCTTCACTTCCAGCCATTTGGTGAATTTATCCACCATCACCAAGATGTGGGTCATGTTTCCTCTTGCGGTTTTGAATGGGCCAACCATGTCAAGGCACCAAACAGCAAATGGCCATGTTAACGGTATGGTTTTTAAGCCGGAAGCTGGGGTATGATTTTGCTTGGCGTACATCTGGCAACCATTGCATTTTCTTACCAAATCCTCAGCATTTTCCAAAGCAGTGGGCCAATAGAATCCGTGCTGGAATACTTTTGCCACCAGCGCCCTTGATGAAGCGTGGTGCCCACACTCTCCTTGGTGAATCTCCTTGAGCATGTCTTTTCCCTCTTCCGGTTCCACACACCTTTGAAGGACACCGGTAACACTTCTCTTGTACACCTCGCCATTAATGAAGGTGTATGCTTTAGCTCTCCGCTGGATCCTCCTTGACTCAGTTTCGTCAACCGGCATGGTGTCGTTGATCAGGAATTCCTTAATAGGTTTAACCCAAGATGGTGCTTCTCTAACCACAAACACCGGCACGTCTATGTCCATGCTGTCCACAAGCATTACTTCTTCCGGTATGGGCGTCGTAGTCCCCGAGCTTACCGGAGCAGTCCCCGGGTTTGCCGGAGCAGTCCCCGAGTGTGCCGGAACAGTCCCCGGGTTTCCTTCGTCAATATCCATCGGCACCACGTGCTTCCGGTACGAAAATTGATTCCAACTCCGGACTTGGCTTGATTGATGGAACTCTTAAGTGTGCCAAGGCTATTCCGGGAGGAATCTCTTGCCTGGACGAACCTAGCTTGGATAAAGCATCCGCGACATCATTTTCAGCTCGCGGCACATGGTGAAACTCACACCCTTCAAAGAAGCCGGCAATCTTTTGCACATGAAACCGGTATGAGGCCATGTCGGCATCTTTTGCATCCCAATCTCCGGAACGCTGCTGCACCACAAGATCTGAATCGCCGTAGCAAATGATCCGGTGTGCACCGATTTCTTTTGCGACCTTGAGCCCATGAATTAGAGCCTCATACTCAGTGACATTGTTCGATGCTCTGAAATGCACTTGCAAAACATACCGAAGATGATCTCCCTTTGGTGAGGTGAGTACCACACCGGCACCTAGGCCCTCTTTGAGCTTGGATCCGTCAAAATGCATCTTCCAGTATTCTATTTTGTGCTCCGGCGGCTTGTATTGCATTTCCGCCCAATCAACCAGGAAGTCAGCCAAGGCTTGTAATTTTATGGCATCTCTTCTTTCGTATACCGGCACGTACGGTGACAGTTGAATTGCCCATTTCGCAATCCTGCCGCTGGCATCTTTGTTGCCCATGATATCTGAAATGGGTGCTTCACTCACCACTTTCATGGGGTGCTCCTCGAAATAGTGTTTGAGCTTGGTGGCGGCCATGTACACGCCGTAGGTCATCTTTTGGAAGTGGGGGTAGTTTTGTTTTGAGAGGGAGAGCACCTCGCTCAAGTAGTATACCGGCCACTACACGATTTTTTCTTCTTCCTCTCTTTCTACCACAACCACAACACTCACAACCCGGTTAGTTGCTGCTATGTACAACAACATGGGCTCTCTCTCCAAAGGCGAGGCCAACACCGGTGCTGTGGCTAGCATCTTTTTTAGCTCTTTGAACGTTGCGTCTGCCTGTGGGGTCCAGACGAAAGTATCTGATTTTTTCATTAAGGCATAGAGCGGCAAAGCCTTTTCTCCCAACCTGCTTATGAACCGGCTTAGCGACGCCAAGCTTCCGGTAAACTTTTGCACATCCTTTAGTTCCTGCGGGATAGTCATTCTTTCTATTGCCCGGATTTTTACCGGATTCACTTCAATGCCCCGGCTTGACACAAGGAAACCAAGCAGCTTACCGGCAGGGACACCGAAGGTACATTTTGCCGGATTAAGTTTCATCCGGAACCTTCTCAAGTTATCAAATGTTTGCCGGATATCGTCAATTAGGGTGTCTTTTACCTTAGTTTTTATCACGATATCGTCTACATAGACTTGCACATTCTTTCCAATTTGATCAAACAAGCATTTTTGCATACATCGCTGGTATGTTGCACCAGCGTTGCGCAAACCAAAAGGCATAGTGACATAGCAATAAGCCCCGTGCGGGGTAATGAACGCAGTTTTTATTTGATCTTCCTTTTTCAGGGGGATTTGGTGGAAACCGGAATAAGCATCAAGGAAAGACAACAACTCACACCCAGCGGTAGAATCAATCACTTGATCGATCCGGGGTAGAGGGAAAGGATCTCTCGGGCAAGCTTTGTTGAGGTTGGTGTAGTCGATGCACATGCGCCACACCTTTGGAGCTTTTGCCTCCAGGTTCTCATCTTTCTTCTTTTCGACCATCACCGGATTGGCCAGCCACTCTGTATGCGTGACCTCCACGATGAAACCGGCAACCAACAGTTTGGTCACCTCTTCTCCGATGATCTTCCTCCTATCTTCAGCGAACCGGCGCAAAGGTTGTCACACCGGCTTGGCATCCTTTCGGACGTTTAGAGAGTGCTCAGCCAGCTTCCTCGGAACACCCACCAAGTCATCAGTAGACCAGGCAAAGATATTCCGATTCTCACGGAGGAAGCTAACGAGCGCGCTTTCCTATGCTTGGTTCAGGCCGGCACCGATACGAACGGTGCGCTCTGGGTAAGCCGGATCCAGCACGATGTCCTTTGTTTCATTCGTCGGCTTGAATGCCGGTGTGCCCAAGTTTCCACTCATTGCTGCTAAGCTCAACTGTGAGGATTGAGCCAGCGCAACTGCAGTTTGCATCCTTCTTTTTTCCTCCGCGATCACCAGCGATTCCGCTAGGTTTGATCCGGCAGACGCTGTTTCCAGTGAGACTTTGTAGTTTCCCACCACAGTAAAGGGTCCACGAGGTGCCGACATCTTCATTTTGAGATAGGCCGTGTGAGTTGAGGCCATGAAAGCTGCCAATGCCGGTCTCCCCAACAACGCATGGTAAGGACTGTCCAGGTCCACCACTTCAAACAGAATGTTTTCCACCCGGCAATTGTCACGTCCTCCGAAAGACACATCCACCCGGACTTTTCCTACCGGCGCACAGGACAGTCCCGGAACGATTCCATGGAACGTTGTGTGAGTTGGTTGAAGCATGTTTTCTGTTATCCCCAGCGTGCGCATCGTATGCTTGTACATGATGTTTATGCTGCTTCCATTGTCTATCAGCACTTTGCTGAACTTGACTCGAGTTTCTGGCCCTCGCATGATTGGGTCCACAACAAGAGCGTAACCACCCGGATTCGGCATGATCTTGGGGTGATCCTTGAACGACCAGGTGATTTCCTGATCTGACCACAACATGTACTTGGGAACTGCCGGCATCACGGCGTTTACTTCCATGGAGCGGCGATGCACACTTTGCCTGTCGGTTGGCTCAGTGACAAAGACAACACAACACAAATGTAGGTCCTCGTAAACATTCCGGCCTAAAGGTGCCGGCGGAGGTGGTTGATCATGATTTTCCTCCACCCGGTTAACTTGCTGGTATTGTTGTACCGGTATGGTATTGGCTCGGTAGCGGTAGTGGTGGTGGTAATGGGTGCTTGGTGTAGCATGTCGTGCGAGGGCGGCGATGCTTGTGGAACGAGCCATGCGCTTGCGCATCTTTTGCCGCTCCTCTCAGCATCAAGTGCTTGATCCAGGAACAATCTTTCGTTAAGTGGTTCGCCGGCTTCGATGGATGTGGGGTATGCAGGTTGCACGGCATGTCCATAGCCGCTTCCATGGTGTATCTCGTATGCTCTTGCCAATCTTTTTTCTGTCCTCATCCTTCCTTTTGAACCCATTTCTTCTTAGGACCCGCCCATGGCTGCGATCCGGTTTTCTGCCTCTGGTTTCCGCTAGGGCCAGAATTTTCCTGTACCGCGGCTACTTGTTGCGGACCGTACCTTCGATCCGGAAAATCTTCCCTTCTTTTGTTGTGTCGGTTATCTCGGTGTTGATCTTGCCGGGGTTGGTTTGACTGCGCCGGTTCGGCTTGCACAGCCGGTTGCAGTGGGTCTCCCAACGCATAGTTTTCCGCCACTCGCATCATTTCAGCCAAAGTGCTTGGCATGTTTCTCTGCAGCCTTTGCCACGGTTGTGATCCTCTCCGGCATCCACTGAGCTGAACCAAGCAATCGCTTGTGCTTCAATCACTCCTTCACACGTGTTTCTCGTTGAGTTCCACCGGGTGAGATAGTCCCGGTCTGTTTCACTTGCACGCTGCTGGCACAAGGCGAGCTGCTGGGCCCGGTTGGGCCTCTTGTAAGTGCTGCTGAAGTTGCTCACAAATGCTTCCTCAAAGTCCAACCATCCGTTTACGCTTCCTGCCGGCAAGTTATTAAGCCAGATACGCGCGGGCCCTACTAGGTAGGACGGTATGATTCTTAACGCCCAACGCCGGTTTACTCCGCCACCAGCTACATAGACAGCTGTGACATAGTCCGCCAGCCAATCTTCCGGCTTAGTTGTGCCATCGTATGTTTTTGTGTCCCGGGGCAATTGGAAATTACGCACCGGTGGCTCTTCTCCCATGATTCGCGGGCCAAAGCACTTTGGGCCAGGAGGACCCTCAGATTCGATTATTTCGGAAAGATGCACTCTGTCCAGCCTGTGCCTTGCATCCTGGCCTGGCAAGCATCTTTCCCCCACACGTTCCCCCAAAGGGTTCCGGTAGGCTCTGACTCGTTCCACCTCGGAATCTCCTTCTTCATATCTTTCTGGTTCTGCGGCTCTTGCCTGCCGGTACCTTGGTGGTCGCATTTCCTCTTCAGCATACGCTTCCCTTGCAGCTCGATAATTTTGCCCGGTTTCGCGTCTACCGGCATGATTGTTTCCGGCATAACCATTCCGCGCATAGCTATTTCCGGCATAGCCGCGACCTGCTCCATAGCTTTTTTCTCTGGCATCATGTGGCCCGGCTTTTTGTTTTCCGGCAAGAACCGGATCATACACGGTCATTTGCCGCGCATTCGTTTCTTTTTCCCTTCTTTTATCCGGATGGGGGGACGAGGCCTGCCCCTGGGACTTGCTTCCGGCAACTTTTGTCGACCAGATCGATTTTGGCCCACTAACTCTTGTCGACCGGATCATACACGGTCATTTGCCGCGCATTCGTTTCTTTTTCCCTTCTTTTATCCGGATGGGGGGACGAGGCCTGCCCTTGGGACTTGCTTCCGGCAACTTTTGTCGACCCGGATCGATTTTGACTCTAGCGCACCTTTGTTCATCCTAGCAAGCTCATCATTTTGTGCATGTATGGTATCAAGCAGCTCTCTAACTCTATCCTGTTGCTTTGCCAGAGCCTCGCCGGATAGCGAGTCACACATCTCCATAGCGGCCTTAGCAGCTTTTATAGTTTTATCCGGACTACTGTACTTAGGTTTCTCTACGATACTCACAGATGCAGAGGTACTTTTGCCGGCATGAATTTCCTTACGCAAATCCTGATCTAGATTGCGAGCCTTAAGCCGGTTTTCCGGCATCCTAGCGGCATGAGCGCTAACTGAAGCAAAGCCATGGGCAGCGTTGTACTCACGTAGGGTTAGGTTCAGCTCGCGCTGCGCCTGGAGGATGTTTGCGCCGCCGGTAAGCAGCGCCTTGCGTGTCGCCTCCAGCTGCGCTTGGGCCGCACGGGTCGATGCCGCACGGCCAGCACCTTCTTCCACAGCGTCCTTGCCGGTGCCGGCCACGCCAGCCATCATGACCTCCACGCTGCCGGCGGCGCGGCCAGCGCATAGCCACCTTGGCGGATCCGGTGCCACCAGCACCGGCGAGAGGCAGCGGCGCACAGGGACGGTGCCGAAGTAGATGCGGTGGCTGCCGAACTCGATGATGCGGCCGTTCTTGGGGAACTTACCGCCGTTGGCGAAGCAGCCCGCGTTGTCGTTGATGAAGTCCATGGCGTAGATGTTCTGTACGAGCGCGGACACCGTATGCTCGCCTGCAACATCGAGGAGGCCCGCCCGAATATGAACTCCAGCAAGCGCCTCTCTCTGCCCCACGGTGGGCGCCAACTGTCGTCGTGGTGAGCAGGACGAGATGCCATGGGATGGCTTAAGTTGGGGCCGAGTTGGACGCTAGAGGATTCGGGGGAGGGTTTTGGATCAGGTAGGATGAACTTCCGGGTGCTTTCCTCAAGAACTTGGCCAGGGCCAGAGGTAGAAGAAGAGAGACACAAGGATGAACTCCGTTCTAGATCTTCTATATTCCAGGAACAACAAGGTTACAAGTTTTTCTACACAGGGGTCGTCGTACATACATGCGTGCCCGTGAGGAGGGCTGCCCCCTCTCCTTATATAGGGAAGAGGGTGGCTTACAGGGGAAGAAACCCTAATGGCATCTTTGAACAGACAAACTACTTTACAAAGCTACTTTAATCATAGGTGACGCCGGTATCTTCTTTAATCAGGGAGGCTGATGTCCTCCGGGTGCTTTGGGCGTCACCCTCGTCTTTTACGTCATGGCTTCGTTTAAAGCCACCTTGCTTAGGTCATGCTTGTCCTCTAGCTCCCGAGGGAATCTTTGACCAGTCCTGCCGACGTGCTACAGTGCACTTCTTACCGGCAGTCCGGTATCTTCTTAGCCCATACCGGTATACCTATCTTTGGGGATACCGGTACAGATTTACTTAGCCAATCGCTTAACTCCGTTCTCCGGAATGAACATCAAACCGGTATCTTGATGGCTCAAACCATCCAGTTTGGCATGCCTTTGGCATACCGGGGGTCATCCCCCAACATAGTTGTTGGGGATTCTGGCTAGGAGTCATTTCTCTTCTCCTTCGGTTGCGGTCTTCCTTTTATACTGCCAAGGGGATACCATAGTGGCTGACATGATACTGCGCCTCGACTCTTTACTGGAAGTGACGAAGAAAAAGCTATCCATTACACGACAAGACGAGCAGCGGGTGGGCGGCGCCGAACGCTATCAGGCAAACGCTCTATCCTCGCCCCGTCCTATCTTTGACCTTGGTCCCTAACCTGGCATGCTTTCTGTTCCCGAAGAACTATCCTTCATTGTTCTTTGGGGATTCTCTGCACCGGCCTACGCATAGACATTCTTGAAACGGCTTGATTACACTCTCTCTTCTCTGGTCTTGGTCGCACTTTGAACACGATTCGAGACGTGCTTACGCTAGGACGACATAGCTGATAACTAGGCCAGAAGGCACAGACTCGACATCGCATTGTCTCCCTCTGATCCTCGACGGACCATGTATAAAGTGGTCAAGGATGAGTCGAACCCGAGTCACAGCCCATGCAGGCTAGGGACGATATTATCGATGGCGATTCCTTCCCGAAACCATGAATGCGGGGGTACCTTCTTGGGCTTGATAACTGATCTTTGTAAGCCAGATCAACGCCCCGTGAAGGTGCACATCGACCCGAACTCAATGGGTTCGGGATACTATGGTTGAGAGAATTCCTTATTTGACACTACTTCTAAATATGATTCCTTATTTGACACTGAAAAATTCTGACTTCCCTATTTGACACCAAGAGTAAATTTTGGTTCCCTACATGACACTACCGTTGGTTCTGTTAGATCCTCCCGTCAACTTTTTATCAGCTGGACCAAAAGACCCCTGCGTTAGTCATAGGCTCATAGCTGTCCAAAGAGGAAAAAAAACGACGGAACCTTTCTCTGCCCCCACCCGACTCTGACTCAGACTCCTCCCAGCCTGAAGACCTGAACCCTAGCGCTCGCAGACACGGTGATAACTGATAACGCATCTCCAGCACGAAGATTGGTTGTCATGCGGCTCTGCTAGCTGGACGATGTGGTTTTACATCTATTCAGTCAGCAATAGCGAGCCCTCTTCTGAAAGGACTGCAAAATATTTTGTACATAGTTTTGTCGCTCTCCAATCCACGGATATTCCAATCAACATCTCAGCTATCAATTCCAAACGTGAAGTACAGTTCCAAACGGTGCTTTGCCGTGCATGCAAATTAGCATACATAACGTGACCAAATATGTCACACTATAGTTGTCTTGTAAACACTTTTGGTCACATTATGCAGCAAGGGCAAAAGCATCATTGCATGTCCTCAATTAACACCGTTAGTTCTACAAATGAACTAGAGTGTCATATAGGGAACCAAAATTTATACCTAGTGTCAAATAGGGAAGCCAAAATTTTCCAGGGTCAAATAAGGAATCATATTTGAAAGTAGTGTCAAATAAGGAATTCTCTCACTATGGTTTTCCCGAACCCGACAAGCACTCTTCCCCTTGTCGATCACCACGTCTCTTCCAAACCCATTCCCACCAACACGCCGATGAGGTCGCTCGAGCTTGGGCCCGGCGTGGCCAGCGTAGGAGGGGTAGATGCGGCGATCATTATCAAAAATTGGGATGCTAGCCAGCCGCCGGAGTCGGCGTCTTCATCCACATGAGCGGCCGAAGCAGCTAAATCCAATGTCTTCCTCCACTCCAGCTATCGGGGCCCCCGAATCTGGCGTCTTCCTCCATTCGAGCGGTCGAAGCACCTTGATCCGATTTTCCCTTTACTCCACATTGCTGAAGGTGGCAGGATATTTGATCATTTCGCACGCATTTTTTTCTTTGCAATTTGATTAGTATAAGGGGCGAAAATCATGTACTATCCCAAGAATTTGTGGGGAATTTTATAATTTGCCACACTTTTTTAGAATAAATTAGGGGGCCCTTATTTTATTTTTGTATGCAACTCTTTGTCTATCCCAAATTCCCAATTCCCAATCATCGGAGTTGGCTTGGTTCGCACAACGATGCCACCTAGGATACCCAAAGGAGGACACCCTCATGCTAGCGATCTAGCCCTCTCTTCGGTGTCCCTTTCTCTCCCGGGAATGGCCCTCCCCTCTCTCCCCACCGAATGGCTGCAGCCCCATTTCGATGTTGACCATTCGCCGTCGTGTGTCCCTGGCTACCACGCGCAGGGTATCCGCCGCCGCCGATGTCGCCGTCTTTTGGGAGCCTCCAGAGCTCCCGCAGGGCGCCCACATTGGATCCGGCCGTCGGCATCTCCAACCACACATTTTTGCTGCCACCGCACCACCATTCGAGCTCCGCCCTTTTACTCGCACGACTCTTCTTCTCCGACCTTCGCCGCAAGTCACACATCCCATCAACCCTCCGAGACCACCTCGCTCCCGTCCCGTACACAAGGTGTTCGATCATTTTCTCCAATAGGTATTCACATTGTGCGCGCACCGTGTAGCTCGGTCAAAGTTGGACCTGAACATTGAACAACTTGCTTAAGCATGTCTCTTTCTTTCCAGGAAGATGCCTCTCCGGCTGACAGATTACCATGTCCAGACATGTCCTTAGGCATTTAAAAAAATCTTTTTTAGAGAAAAATCTTTTTCCAGGAAGACCGCCCCCATTCCAAAAAATCTTTTTTTGCAGGAAATCGCTCGGAACCTCCAAGAACTTGGGGCTTCTAATGGCGGACCCGTTGACTGCAGCTGTCGCGATAGGATGGGGCATGAAAGCCGCTGGGTGGATCGCCTCCCCCGTCATCTCCGATCTGTTCAAGAAAGCATCCTCGTATCTTGGCTTTGATGCATCAGAGAAGCTGATTGAGCTTGAGCCGAAGATTTTATTGCTGGAGCGGGTGATGGGGGCGGTTGAAGGGAGTCCTTGCAGGCCTCGTTTGGAGGGGCTGTACAGTAAACTTAAATCTGCTTTCTACGAAGCAGAGGAAATCTTGGATGATGTTGAATATTATCGTCTCGAGAAGAAGATACAAGATGACAGGCTCAAGTCAGAGGTCGCTGGGCCTTCACGTCGCTTGAAGGAGATCTGGTCTGCCGTGGCAAAGAGCTCTCCACTAAAACATCAGGTCCTTTCCTCCCTCTATGTGTTTGTATTTATCTCGATTCCAGAACTTTTTATATGTAAAAGTGTTGCTCGCTCAGATCCATAATAAGTGTCCGTGTCGAGGCTTTAGTTTAATTTTATCTAAATTTAAACTAAAGCCATGATACTTATTATAAATTAGAGGCAATACATGAAAAGAATGTTAGTATTGCTATCGTTGAACCTTTGCTTTTTCTGGTTTGTTTGGCGCACACTGCCTCGTGGCCATAACCTTTCCCTGCAGAAAAAGCGGCAACGACAGGAATTTGCTTGATACATAACCGTATCGATCACTGGCTCAGGTATCGATCACTAGCTCAGGCGACCCGGTTTACCGGTACCCAATGGATCTGTGCTGTGCTAACCTAGACTATCTATACCTAATAATTTCGTCAACGTTTTTTTTGGACCGTTTTACCCTCCCACCAAATCCCATAATACATCAAATTGACCTTACCGGTTCGCTGGGCAAATGTTTTTCCGTTCCTTTGATCCATCGCAAAGCTGGACCGCGAGCACGGTGGAATAAAAAGTCGGCCCAACCTTATTCTGGTTATCTCTCATGTTCTGGGCTGGGATCCACGTTGTAGGTTAGCTAAGTCTGAAAACAAAATAACGTTCTGGGCCTGTTCGAGATTCTCAACGTCCCGAGGCTGGTCGGGGCTCCATCGTAGACTTCATGTTTAGTCCCACCCTGCTTCCTTGCACCTATTTCTACCGGTTTATATACGTTGAGAAATTGCATAGTATCACCAAGCCGACCAAGAAAATCATCAAGCATCCCTCAGGAAAAGAAAATCGTCAAGCAAATGGGCGGGATTCTCGGCTGTCTGCTGTGAGCTAATCAAACTGGCGGGATTGTGTGTTGTACCGAAATGAGGATGTAGGCTGATGCATACCGAGAATGGATAATAAGTCTATCGAGCGGTGACGGAAGAGCCTCCACGAGAGCCAAGGACTGTGAGGAATGGAAGGAAGCAAACAAACGAAATCACAGAGTCGGGCGCGCGAGTAGGCCTGAGCGTGAGAGAGACCGGGGACTGGCGGCGCCGGGCTGGATTCAGGAACAATGCGTGGATGCGACCAAGTGCTCGGGCTTGACGTAGTTTAGTGTTCACGTGGAGTATTCTCGTGAGACTAAGAGCAGGGGGCTAAAGCACCATCACCGTACAACCTTTTTTTTTTCTTAGTTGTTTCGTTGGATATTTCCCAAAATTTTCAGACAAGAATGATGGAGTAGAATGGGATAGATTAGATTAAATTAAATTAAATTAAAAGCATATAGAAACCAAATATAATAGTAATACATTTAATAAAAACTATAGTCAAATTGAGTATATGAGTTTATGTGTATGAAAAAGAAACTTGCGACTCAGAGTATGCCAATACATTGTATCACTTTTTCTTAATGTGTGAATTCTTGTGTCATATAAATTTTGTAGTTAAAATCATGTACATTATTGAAATATACATAGTGCTAATAAAAGACCACCATATTAATAAAAAAACGAATCGGAATTACTTACAGAATTTTATAATTGGACGTACAAATAGACATATTTTCGCCCCACATACTATGTTAGAGGAGAAAATGGGAAAAAAAATCTAAAGTAAGGCTAGGGCTATGCTGCTCGGCTCACTAGATTATCATGTAAAATTTATTTGAGTCATATACATGTTTTTACTACTAAATTTTGGAATCATTAGAATTTTTTTTATTTTTGTACTAACTATAAATTCATCCAAATCTTTATTTTTAATAAAATTTAAGAATGAGATCCACCATTATTATCGGTCTGCAGTATTACAAGTTGGTGGAGCGTCAAGACTGGTTTTTTGAGTGTTTCATTATTTGTTTTCCCAGTGCAACGCAATGGCACTCTTGCTAGTTTGCTTCTCATAACCATTTGTCACTTAGTCAGATCTCATAGTTTTGTATCGATAAACCCATCCACTTATTTTGCTGGCTTAATCTATATGATATAAATGGATCATATTTTTTGCGAAAAGGTTCACCCATCTATTAATAATCATATATAGTACTCTCTCCGATCCATATTAGTTGCAACTGATATATGTATTTAGACATATTTTAGTTCTTAGTACATCCATACTAGTGGCAAGTAATATGAATGAGAGGAAGTAGTAAAAAAATACCTAAAGTGATAGAAATCACAAATAAGTTCTTGGACCACCTAAATGACTACAATTTTTTAGAGATTAAGTCGTAGCCCTGCCTTAAATTAATAAACCTGTTGCCGGCAAGTTGTTACAAGGTGCTAAATATCAGTTAACAGAGACGAAAACAACAACCAAACAAGAAAAAGAAAGAAACACAGTTTGAGCTTCGAGATCATTGTCCAGCCTTGCGATCGACCGAAGATGCTTCGAAGCTGCTGAAGAAGACAACCATTGAGGGACTCACACCATCGTCAACGTCCAGAGGCCAAGCAAAGCCCAAGCACCATCCGCTTCTACCTCCAAAGAAAGCTCCCTGCTTTCTCGCCCCGGATCGGAGGGCGCCGTACCTGTGGGAGGTAGACTGCTCTCCTTGAGCACGCATGGATATTGGAAGTTACCGCCGACGAGAAGAACTCCGAGGACTCGCCTCGTCGCGCCGCCACCCACGAACAACGCTGCCACCCGCTGCCCAATCCTCAACACACCAGACCAAGCTGCTAGGAGTAGGCAAAGACGATGCCTACCAACCTCCACTGGGCTCATCCACCCAAACCCGCTATCTCAAAACGATGCCTCCGACGAGGGAACGGCACCACCAGAGAGCCGCCACCGTCCAAACCGAAGTTTTGGGGTTTCACCAGAGATAGATAGGGCAATGAGGGAGGGGATACAACCTCGATGTCGCCTTCAAGAAGGAGAACGACGCCATCAGCGTCGTCGACGTCGTGACCGTCACCGTCGGCCAAGGGTTTCCCCCAGTCGAGAGCCCACATCCGACCACACCCACCATCCACCGGAGGGAGTCCGTGGCCGGGGAGGTGGGACGAGCACAACAGGGAGGAGGAGGAGTAGCCTTCAGATCTGGTGCCAGAGGCCCATCGGGGCGACCTCCGCACCATGCCCACACCCGTCGCCCCTTCACCGTCCGCACGCCGAAGAGCGCAGACTGCAACACCGGCACCCGCCACCCACCCCTAGGTCGATGTCGCCCCACTCCACGTCCAAGGCTGCTGCCTCGGATCCATGGCCCCAACCCGGTCATCGGAGGGCACTCAGCCACCGGCCACCACTCCCAAGCGCTGGTGAGGCCGCGCCGGAGAGGGGGACAAAGGGAGGAGGGCCATCGACTCCCAGCAGCGGATGCCAGCCCCCACACATCTGTCTTCCTCCCTACAGCTGTGCGCAAGGGCCTAAGAGAAGTTCCCCGCCGCCCCCTTCACCGTCGCCGCACTACCTTTCTAGAGGCCACCTCTAGGGGCGACGAGAGGGGGAGGAGAGTGAGGGGAAGGTGGCAACGGCGGGGTCTAGGGTCCCACCCCGTCGCCCCAGGCGACGCGAGGGAGAGGAAGAGGTAGATCAATCTTGCCTAAATGACTACAATCACTAGATTGAGCCAAAGGTGTGCCACAGTCTTCGGCCCTTCCTCACAGTAGCCCGAAAAAAGACTGTGTAGTAGAGCTTGTTATTTTTCGATAAAGGGAATATATTAATATCAAAAGATACCTATTACACCCAGCCTCTACAACAACGCAATGCTCTAATGGCATTATGGATGCACACACAAAAAAGAGAAAAAGAAAACTAAGAAATAAAAATCCTGCTACAATATCCCAGTCTTAGCAACAACAATACATCCACCACCGAGAGGCGAGGAGAAGAGGACCTAGGGTTTCCCCCCTGCAGCCCGCCCGCTCCCATACCTCCGCCGTCGGCATGGCTCACCAACCACTACCTCGTCACCCGTCGTGCCACCGCCGAGTCCGAGCGCCGCTACCGAGGCCCCCAACGAGAGGGCCGCGCCCTGGCCTGAGGAGGGAGACCCGCGTCCAACCCCCGCGTGCGAGAGGACGAGAAGTCCCCCCCCCCGGCGGTGGTGAGGGAGGGGAGGGGGAGAGGGGGGTGGCGGTGGCACGGTTTATAGGGTTTCTCCCGGCCGCCACGCGGGGGCGACTCGGGAGAGAGGATGGTTTTTTTACAGATTAGGAGAGGGGTAGAGCTTGTTATAGTAGATACACAATAAGTTGGTGTGCTAAGCCAGAAATGACTAATGCATCAAGGAAGCAAACGTCGATAATGATGAGAGTTGTAGATCAAAAGTATTGAAACTGAAAGCATACCAGCAAACACGGAAACTGGCCAGATCCTAAGCAGATATAGACGTGGATCTAAGGAGGGGCGAGCGGTGGCCAGGCCTCTGCCATGGATCGCTCCCCTCCAACAGGGTCTAGCAGAGGCTACACTCCTAAACTGATGTTAAACTGAATATTCGGCCACTAGCTTTTTTTCTTAGAGAAATTCTGCCATTAGCTAAGATGAGGCTTAACCTTCAGGTGCACTACGTGCAGAATGGCCCAAAGCCCAAACCAATTAGCTAAATGCCATCGATTCCGTGAACAGATTGATCAAAGGCGGCGCTTTCTACCAGTTGATCCCATCATAATCACAGTGGACCAATTGCCATCTCCCAGCGTCACTACACTAGGCATACATACGAGCGCATAGACATAATCGATAGAAAGCTCGGACCCTCGGGTGCTCCGTCGAGTTGATGACCAGCAGATCTGATTCAACCTTTAACTCTTATGTCTCTACCCAGTGGCGGAGGGGACAAACATGGCCTGGATTTAGTTCTCCGTAGATATGTACCCCGGCAACATTGATCATTTCTCACAAAACAACATTAGTTCACTCATCCCATATGTTCGACAGTTTGAGTATGTCAGTTTAGTTCTCGCCCAACCAATGATGATTTTCTATCCAAAGCAATATAAAATATAAATGCTAGCGAGGTCCATCAAGTTTTATATGATTACTCTTTTTTTCAAAATGGTGAAGGCCTAGCCTTTGCATCAATTGATGCATACGGTTTTTATTGCATTGACATAAATGTATCGCAAATTATTACAGTTGAAGGATCACTCAAGGCTACTCTCATTTATTTATCTATTGTTTTCATAGGAAAATGTTTTATCACAACTAAGATTCAGGTCATGTCATATTTTTTTAGTAGGTTGACTATCAAGTTTATCTACATGGTGCATATGTGGACATTTTCACCGGTGTTAGCTATAGCGAGCTAGACACGTTCCGTCTGCAATTGTTTTGTGCTCTTGGACAAGGTTAAATGTGAATGCTATTTGGATACAAAATTTCTTTGGTGGCTTGTGAGGGAATAAAAAAAATCTTGTTGCGCCGCAATCATGGATCTGCCCCTGATCCCAGGGGATCCACATAGCAAACAACTCCACAGACCCTTGCGCAAACAAACAAACAAAAGTGACAGTAACTCTCTTGCCGACGAGAGGCCAGGGTCCGCCACACGACGAAGTCTGAAACAGCATCGAAGGCGGGGTGGCCAGCAGCGTTGTCGGCGCAGGGGACGGAGACCATATACACCTCTGGTAGTCTTTCTTGTCTCTTCTCTGTCCGTTTCGGTGGCTAGTCCAATGGTTATGTTCACAATATTCTTGATGTCGTGAATCAAGACACAAGAGTTTATTCGTCTTCTCTAAACTATTTGAAAACGCGACTATACCAGTTGGGCGCATGCATGGTATTCTACGATTTCGCGTGCATTCTCTACCCAAACAGTGTATAACACAACAAATAACATGCTCTGAATGATATTATCATCAAAAGAAGTAAAAAAATAGAATCTGTAATGAACATGGAGATGCCTTCGACTAGCTTTAGTTCAAATGAAGCTACAAAAATGAAATTCCTTCGTTTTTGTATGTGCGCTTCTATGTATAACGGTTTCTGAAGTGCCATTTTGTTTTGCAGGAGAGTGGTATGTCAAAAGTTAAGTTGAAAAAGAAGCTAGAAACAATAGAAGAGATCATAAATGATACATGCAAAGTTTTGGAACGGATGAACTTGCAAAGCTTAAGTGGTGCAAACCAGAGCCATTGTGTTGCTGCCAACTCACGAGGTAGCGTCACTACTTCGAGGCCTCTATCAAAGATAATCGGACGAGATGAAGATTGTGATAAGATCGTAGCAATGCTTCATGAGAAGGAAGAACATGGTCAGCCTGACACTAATCGTGTTCCATGTTACTCTGTTGTTGGCATTCACGGCGTCGGCGGTTCTGGGAAATCAACCCTTGCGCAACTTGTTTGTACCCGTGAGAAAAAGGATGCTCATTTTAATCTTGTAATGTGGGTTCATGTTTCTCGGGATTTTGCTGTGGATGCCCTTTACATGGAGATGTTTGAGGCTGCTACAGGTACTTTATGCCCTCAGTTGAGAAATCGTGACACCTTACAAGATATGTTGGAGGAGAAACTGCGTGGAAAACATTTTCTTTTGGTACTAGATGATGTTTGGTACAATATTAGAGATGTGACGCGGTCTGAAAGTCTGCAACAGATACTTTCGCCGCTGCAGGCTGGAGAGGCAGGAAGCAAGATCCTGGTGACTAGTCGAACTAAAGATGCATTGTTAGCTCTGGGTGCCACGGAAAAGAGGTGTATTCCCATATCAGCCCTAGATAAAAATATTTTCTGCAATTTGCTCATGCATTATGCACTCCACGGCGTACCTGCTGATGATCATACTCGTAGAATATTGGAAGACATTGGTCAAGAGATTGCAAAAAAACTGAATGGGTCACCTCTAGCAGCCAGAATAGTTGGAGGACAACTGCATATAAGGCAAAACGCCGAGTTCTGGAGAAGCGTTCGTGACCGGGACCTTTTGAACGAGACGATGGGAGCTCTGTGGTGGAGCTACCATCATCTTCGTGAGCAGGTCAAGCGATGCTTTGCTTTCTGCAGTATATTTCCTCGAAGACATTGCTTGGAACGTCATGAGTTAGTTCAGATCTGGGCTGCAGAAGGGTTTGCCAGATGCACTAGTGAAGGGGAGGAAATGGAAGACGTATGCTATGAATACTTTGATGATCTAGTGTCAGCCTCATTTCTGCAACTTAAAGCAAAGGAATGTCCTCTTGAGAGAGACTACTATTTAATTCATGATTTTTTGCATGATTTAGCGAAGAAGGCCGCTGGAAGTGACTGTTTCACAGTCGAAAATAGTTGGAAACTGCAAGGAAAATGCCCAACAGTAGAAGTTCCTCCAAACGTCCGCCATATCTTTGTTCAGATGTTTGATGAAGAATTGATTACTAAGAAGATATGTCAATTGTACAACATACGCACTCTCATAATTGGTAGTCCATATAGTGAGGAAGCAGTTGGAGAGCAAGTCCTGAAGTGTCTGTTTAAGAGGCTGAGGAAGTTGCGTGTGCTTATCATAAGTGCCGGAGATTTGATGAATAATGATGTCCCCTTAGATGTGGCAGTCCCATCATGTATTGGTCAATTATGGCACCTGAGGTATCTTGCGTTTCGGCCTGCATTTTATGAGGCTAGAGGTCGGAGGATTATTTTACCGTCCACTTTTACAAAGCTATTCCACATGCAGACTCTAGATTTTGGTTTTACTGAGATGGTGGTGTTTTCCTCTTGTGAAGATATTTGTAGCCTCATTAATTTGCGGCATGTAATCTTCTCCGGAGTTGTGGATCTTCGAAGCATCGACAGGCTAATGTCACTCCGAACGATGCCGGCCTTCGATGTAAGAAAGAGACAAGGGTACGAGTTAAGGCAACTGAGGGACCTAAACAAGCTTCGTGGCGAGCTGTGGATCATGGGCCTGGAAAAAGTCAGAAGCAAGGCAGAAGGTCTTGAGGCCAATCTGGCCGGTAAGGAAGGGCTGAGTATACTGAAACTGTCCTGGGGGTGGAGTGGTGAAGCGAGTCCAGAAGTTCAAGCAGAGGTACTAGAGGGTCTTTGCCCACCCAAGGATCTTAAATCACTGATTATCGAGGGTCACAGAGGTCCAAGGTATCCAAGTTGGATGCACAACGGTGGCCCAAAGAAGGTGAACCATCTTGAGCTCATGGACTGCAGCCTACAACCTGGTCCTGAACTTGGTGGGTTTTGCGCTCATCTCCGTGAGCTCACGATTTTTGGCTGCAGCTGGGACGCCTTGCCAGATTACATGGAGCACCTGACGTCATTGCAGACGCTGCACATCATGTACTGCCGGAATATTCGGTTACTTCCAGCACTGCCGCAGTCTCTTGAGCACATACACCTGGATGGCTGCGATAAGGTGTTGATGAGCTCGTGTCGCATGGAGCACCTGACGTCACTGCAGATGCTGATAATTAATTCTTGCGACAGTATTCAGTCGCTTCCAACACTGCCTCAGTCTATGAAGGACTTCAACCTCCGCACCGACAATGAGGTGTTGCTGAGCTCGTGCAAAACAGTTGCAGATCCAGATTGGCAAAAGATTAAGCACATTACCTACGTATCAATAGGTAAATCAAGTATAATACTCATCATTTTGCGTGTTCGCATGACAACATTATTGATTCCCGTATCAAGAAATGGTATGATCGTTTCTCAATCTGTTTTCTAGGCAATAACATGGACACGGAACCAAGCGCGATGAAAATGGGAGTTGTACAAGACCGGAACGAAGCGCTGAAGATTGCTGTTCGTCACTTGTTCCGATCGGTTTGGTTACGTGGTCTTCTCAGTTCGACATCAAACCATGCACGGGGGTGACTCGTTCGATCCTGTGACGTCCTACTGCGTCAAGTCGTAACCATTGAACCTGTCTGAGTGAAGTGCTGCTCCACCATCAGCTACGCACGGTGCAAACCTTGATGCATGCCAATGATGAATACAAATTTATTTGTTCCGTACAGGCCGTAGACTATGGTCCTAAATAACGTGAGCATCGAATTTAGTTTTTTGTAAGTCCTGTAATAATACACTGACCTTAGGCGTCTCATATGGTTTGTAAATTAATACTGTACGATGTTGAACACCCAATCTGTTTTTTCCATATGCTGGCTTGAAATACACGTACTGTCCAAATACAAGGGCATCCTTGCACGAATACAGTAGAAGATATTTCCTTCCTCTATCTATTGGTTGGAAAACATTGTTTCCTCTAATCTGTTGGGTTAGATTTTAGATGTGGTTGTAGTTGCAGTGGACCAACAAAACGTTGTACATGGCTGAGGCGCATTGTCCGCCTCCATCCGCATATTTTTTAGTGATTTAAAGCATCTGTGGAATCATTTTTCATTTTACACTCAATGTATTTGCTAGCTATTGGTCTCCTTTTCTATTTCAGCCTTGGACAGAATCTAGCACGTTCATTTGGACTGCATTACCAAACAATCCAACTAGTTTACGGTGCCTCGTGGGGTGACAGGGTTTAGGCTGGACGTCGCCATGGAACTCCGAAACTTAGCATTCCATGCGCCTTGCGCCATCAAAAGGACACCTCCACAAACTATAATTCATATGATACGGCCGTCAATCTCCTTTTAAGTTTCTATTTCTCTTGTTTATTTATCTGGTAAAACTTAGGCCTCCTTTGATTTAAAGGATAGGAAAAACATAGGAATAGGAAAGGTATATGATTGGAATGACATGTCTAATTGAATCCTATAGGAAGATGAAGTTTGTTTGATTGTAGCAAATGATTTTTTCCATGAAGTATGAGCTAATGCTTTTTTCCTATAGAAATTACACTACAAGATTCCTATAGGATTTTTTCCTATAGGATATGTTCCTATGAATCAAACAACATGTATAGGAAATTTTTCCATAGGAACCAAATCCTACACAATTCCTATGCAAATCCTTTGAATCAAAGGAGCCCTTAGAGGCCCTCTGACACGGGAACAAGCTATATGCACTTGACTCATGAAGTTAGACTATACATAGGATGCACGTTAAGAGTATCTTCACTGACAATCTCCAAAAATCTCCCAGTCTAACACAAAAATAAGACCCATCAACACCACCCCCACCCCACCCAGGTCTACACCTGACTGTGGTTGATTAGCATGTCCCTCCGACCCCACATGTCATTCAAACAACAACCACCACAACCGCGTCACAGCTTCCCTCCCCACCAGTGCTATTGTCCATCTCCTTTGCCATGGCGTTGTTGGCATCAGGCATCAGAAGGCGAGCGTAGCCTATCTTGTTCTCACTTGGCGGAGCTTCAACCCATCAGCCGTTATTTCCTCGGCGATCTACGTACTCCCTTCGTGCTAAATTAAATGTCTTACTTTTGTCTAGATTTATATTATTATTACTACTTAGTTGTATCTAGAAAAAAGTTAAAACATTTATTTTAAAACGGATAGGACACATCGTTCTGCCACGTACGTTCGCGCTCTATACTAGACCATGTACGAATTGCACGCAACATACTCCATCAAATTGCTTGTTGTTTTTCCAATTTGAGGGTTTACGTGCCATCCGCAAAATCATGTACCTTGAAAAACTCCAAGGTTTCACCAGCCACGGGTCAGCACAGAGGCATATAACCCGATGGGAGAAACAAATCCTCCAGTAGTCCCAGGAAAAAAAACTGTACTCTCCTAGTTGTGTACCTGCTTGGTGTCATCGTTAACAAAGAAGATGCGAAGAAGAATGGCCCCCGGCCATCACCAAGGCCCTAACTTTGGCGTTGAACAACTAGAACTGAAACAAGCCCACATCCATCTCACCCAAAACAGTGCCTTCAAGAAGGTAATGACACCCACGATGCTGCTGCTGACCAATTCAGAAGATTTGGGATTTCTCCCGGGTAAGGAGAGGAGCATGAGGGAAGGGTAAAGTACCTCAACCAGTGCCTTCAAGAAGGTAATGACACCCACGATGCTGCTGCTGACCAATTCAGAAGATTTGGGATTTCTCCCGGGTAAGGAGAGGAGCATGAGGGAAGGGTAAAGTACCTCAACAGCGCCTCCAGGGGGGAGCGGCGCCCACCGGCGTCGCTGCCATCATGGCTGGGATTTCTCCCGGTCCTTGTCCCCACCTCCAACACCTAGCTAGGCGCCAAATCCGGCAACAAGAGGCCAACAGGAGGCAGCACCAGCAGGCAGACACGACGCGTCCATCCACTTCCGATCTGGAGCAGGAACAGCAGCCCAAGCTCCACAGCCAGCACCCATCGTCTCCTCGCCATCCACACGGCCAAGGAGAAGGCCAGCACCAGCGCGCGCTACTTGCCGCAAAGCCAGCACCGCCTCACCACTCAGGGCTGCCGCCCCGACGTCTAGTCCGATGAGCCCGCAGAGGCACGGCGTCGGCGCATAGCAGTCACGCCACCACGCCCCTTGCCTAGCGCCGCTGCACCGCCATGTCCACGAGGAGGGGAGAGGACACCCCGCAGCCGCCGACATCGCTCAGGCTTCACCCGATGATGCCCCTGGCGGCAAGGGAGGAGGGAGGTGGCTGTCGGCCCTGACACCGCCGCACCGTCATGACTGCGAGGAGGGGAGGAGGGAGGTCGCCGGCAACACGATCTAGGGTTTTGCCCTGGGGATCACAGGAGCCCAGGACGAAATGTTTTTCTTAGCTCCTTTGCTGGCAAAACAAAGTTGCCCAGCTTGTCCATACAACACCTAGTGCAGGTCCGCACAACTATCAGATACACTATGGTATTTGTTCTATTAAAGGGATGACTCAACAACCTCACCTCAGCAAATATGTAGAGGAGCATTGAGAAAGTTTCAGATTTTTAAATGATCTATTCCCTCCGATCCATCTACAACTAAAATGTGTCTAAAACTCTAGATACATCTATATTAGCTTCAAGTAATATGAAGCTGAGGGAGTTTTTGAAGTTGCACATTATTAGAGAAGCAAGCAACTGCTTAATATTAATCGCCAACAAAGCAACAGGAATAACTAACCGTACCACTTGGCCAGCACTCATCTTTGCAGGGAATAGCAAAACAGTTTTTATCCTAACTAGCATGGTGGCCCTCGCAATGCGAGGGCATCATCTTCATTGGGTTAAAAAGTCTAAAAAATCATATGTGCATATATTTTTCCCCGGATGCTTACCCGTTTTATTTGTTTAGATATTGGCATGACTTTGTCATTGAAGTTATTATTCCATATGACGATATTTTTGTGCTTCGCATACCTATTACTGCTAATCGACAACACATGTATTTATCTAAATACATGCAGTTATATTTTTAGTGTATCATTTGTGACAACATCTTCCATAATTGATGTTAAACTTTTTCTTAAAAAAATTGTAGAATTTATGAGCCCATGGAGGGATATTGTAGGACTATGAGCCAATGGAGGGATATACAATTTCAGGTCAACACAACGATGTTAGTCTTTTCTTTAGTCAGTCAACGATGTTAGCCTTTTTAACGCTAGCCAGGGGTTAAAATAATGAGAAAGAAACTCAACGTGTATGCGTCCGGATTCAAATTCTATATCACCTTGTAGGGTCTTAGTAAGATTTGGCTTGCTATTTTAGTACATAGCTCACCAGCCTATTAAAATATGTCTCCATTTTTTTCTTTCGTAGAACTGATATGAACAGGTCCTAGGATAATCATTCTTTTAGTTCGTTGAACCAATGAACCCAGCCTGATCAAATCTCTTCCGGTTTTTGAACGGACAAATATACCTAGCGGTGAAGTTAAATCTATCAACTATCTTTGCTTTCCATGTATTTAAATATATCAATTAGCTTTTCTTTCTGTACATGATCAATCAGCCCTGGGAGCTTCCTTACGTACTGGGCATGTACTCTTCCATCATACAAACCAATTGAGTTTTCAAAGATTTATTTATCAGGTTGATTGATTGAGTTTTACCATATGTAGTATTGAATTGTGTCCTAGCCATTTGGG
The DNA here is from genome assembly GCF_022539505.1 of Lolium rigidum. NCBI lineage: Eukaryota > Viridiplantae > Streptophyta > Magnoliopsida > Poales > Poaceae > Lolium > Lolium rigidum. Next base: position 314,122,818 of record NC_061508.1, on the reverse strand, counting down.
TTAGTTTTACATCCTATCTCGTAGATTTTGTAGCTAGAGTTCTACAGGTATACAACTTGACACGGTAAACATCACTTTTGTACACCTATATTATTGTACGGAACACCTATTATCTTTGAATCTCATACGTTAAAATTAAAATCATCGGTTTATATATTTTTAACATATGTGTACTAACATGGTGCCTCGAAAAACACCTTTATTTTGCTTTTAGTATATAATAATTAATATTCTTCATACTCTATATTTGAAAAACTTTACAATTTTTTTAACTAAACCCTAAATGCAGTGTAAATAAAAGACAAAGACTGATAAATCGTTTGCACCGTAGATTCCAATAACTGATTAAATGAAAGTCATAAGTCCGTTCCGGAAAAAGAATTAGACATGCTACCTAGTGCGTTCAGCAAAAAAAAAGTACATGTCCGGTTGCTAACACGTTGTGGCAAGGTCTTTCTTTTCTTCATTTCTTTGAAGATATCACGTTTTCAATCACCAAAATTTAGTTGCGTACACGGCTGAATTTTTTATTTCAAACTTTCCATATCTTAGTTGCTTATACAGCTGGGTATTCCTCTAGTTTGTTGTATGTTCCAACCAAACGGACACATCTATTTACGGCACATGTCACTCAATTATATGAGTGCAGGTCTGAGAGACGTGACATTTTCAACATAAACTGTGTCAAATATGTTACGTTACTATTAATCCTTTATTAAATCATAGCCATACATTTTATATCTAACTATCAATATTAATATTAATATAAATGATGTGGATCAATGTGGTGGCTCTATTAATCCACCTTATTTTGCTTTTAGTATATAATAGATAGATATATAGCAGAAGTAATAGAACCCGTTAACGGATTAGATGGGGTGAAGAGTCAAGGATGACACAAACAAATAACATCATTTCTTTTAGATAAAAGGCATACATATGCCCGACTTTAAATTAATAAAGTTCAGAGAGTTCAACACACCACCCATACGAGTACAAGAGCTGCGGCATACAGATTAGCCAAATAAAAACAACAGAAGGTACCAACGACCTGATAACAAAAAAGAGCGAAGCTAGGTGACAAGGTATTAACTTGTCAATGCCTACAGGTTGTAGACTAGGGTTTAGTTGGAAGTAGAGGGCAAGTAGATCTCGAAGGTTTCAGCCGAAAAGTACTCGACGATTATGAAAACTAGGGTTTGAGAGACAATGATTCGATACTTTCTTTGTCCCTCGGCTCCCCCTTATATAGGAGGTGGAGCCGAGGGTTTCGTGATGTACAAGTTACAGAGTCCGGGAAGGTTTCTAACTCATCCCGCAAGATTACAAATAATGCTTCCTATTACAACTCTAGCTTTCCTTAACAGTATCTTGGGCTTCCGAATCTTCTTATTCTTCGAGTAGTGGGCCTTCAGTAAACCCCGGGTACTATCTTCGGCAGGCCCATTGGGGATGCCTATGTCAGTAGCCCCCGAGATTTTACTTGAATCGTAGAGTCAAGGAAAATCTCCACTGTTTATTTTTACTCGACAGCTTAAAACTTCTCTATATTTCTTCATATGAATTTCTATATTGTACATGGATAATGGTAGTTGGGGCTAGTTCATCTGACGGATCAGGTACTAGTTAACTGCTCTAGTGGCAATCCGCAAAAACCTACTTCAAGATCACGTCCCCGGACATGATATCGGGATACTGGTGTAAACTTCGACAGGTGCCGCTTAAGGTCTTACCATTCTATCGAGTCCCAGTTATATTTATCGGGTACCTAACGCGTCCGTTAGGATTTTTCTTCGTATCTGTTGATACGGATAAAAGTAGCAAACCGACGTCAAAGACGGCGCCACGCCACACAGAACGGATCTGGGGTCTTACCTTCGCAAAGTTTTGCGGCATTCAGAAATTGTTCGCAACTTTGGCGTTCTGAGAATATATTGTCGAGTGCTTATTCGGCTGTTGGAATAACACATTTTATTGAGTCAACGGATGACTTATATTGTTCTCCCGATGGGAGTATATGTAGAGTTACATAACTCAAAATATACTCTCTTGTTCTTCTATCTTTCTTCTTCTCCCCCTTTTTTTTTAATTTCATCGGGCACGCGAACAGCGTTCCCGATGGGAGTAGCCCCCGAGGCTACAGCCAAGGACTTGTGCTTGGGTGTAGGCTCTGATGGCGTGTAACTCACACGTTCGTTGGGAACCCCAAGAGGAAGGTATGATGCGCACAGCAGCAAGTTTTCCCTCAGAAAGAAACCAAGGTTTATCGAACCAGGAGGAGCCAAGAAGCACGTTGAAGGTTGATGGCGGCGGGATGTAGTGCGGCGCAACACCAGGGATTCCGGCGCCAACGTGGAACCTGCACAACACAACCAAAGTACTTTGCCCCAACGAAACGAGTGAGGTTGTCAATCTCACCGGCTTGCTGTAACAAAGGATTAACCGTATTGTGTGGAAGATGATTGTTTGCGAGAAAACAGTAGAAACAGATATTGCGATAGATTGTATTTCAGTCAAGAGAATTGGACCGGGGTCCACGGTTCACTAGAGGTGTCTCTCCCATAAGACAAACGAGCATGTTGGGTGAACAAATTACAGTTGGGCAATTGACAAATAGAGAGGGCATGACCATGCACATACATATCATGATGAGTATTGTGAGATTTAATTGGGCATTACGACAAAGTACATAGACCGCCATCCAACTGCATCTATGCCTAAAAAGTCCACCTTCGAGGTTATCATCCGAACCCCTCCGGTATTAAGTTGCTAACAACGGACAATTGCATTAAGTATTGCGCGTAATGTAACTAGTGACTACATCCTTGAACATAGCACTAATGTTTTATCCCTAGTGGCAACAAGCACATCCATAACCTTAGTGGTTCTTGTCACTCCTCCAGATTCACGGAGGCATGAACCCACTATCGAGCATAAATACTCCCTCTTGGAGTTACTAGCATCAACTTGGCCAAAGCATCTACTAATAACGGAGAGCATGCAAGATCATAAACAACACATAGACATAGCTTTGATAATCAACATAACAAGTATTCTCTATTCATCGGATCCCAACAAACGCAACATATAGAATTACAGATAGATGATCTTGATCATGTTAGGCAGCTCACAAGATCCGACAATGATAGCACAATGGGGAGAAGACAACCATCTAGCTACCGCTATGGACCCATAGTCCAGGGGTAGACTACTCACACATCACACCGGAGGCGACCATGGCGGCGTAGAGTCCTCCGGGAGATGATTCCCCTCTCCGGCAGGGTGCCGGAGGCGATCTCTCGGATCCCCCGAGATGGGATCGGCGTTGGCGGCGTCTCCGTAAGGTTTTCCGTATCGTGGCTCTCGGTACTGGGGGTTTCGTCACGGAGGCTATTTGTAGGCGAAAGGGCAGGTCAAGAGGCGGCACGGGGGCCCCACACCATAGGGCCGCGCGGCCAAGGGGGGGCCACGCCGCCCTAGGGTGTGGCCCCCTCGTGGCCCCTCTTCGTCTCTCCTTCGGACTTCTGGAAGCTTCGTGGAAAAATAGGCCCCTGGGCTTTGATTTCGTCCAATTCCGAGAATATTTCCTTACTAGGATTTCTGAAACCAAAAACAGCAGAAAACGAGCAATCGGCACTTCGGCATCTTGTTAATAGGTTAGTTCCGTAAAATGCACGAATATGACATAAAGTGTGCATAAAACATGTAGATAACATCAATAATGTGGCATGGATAATAAGAAATTATCGATACGTCGGAGACGTATCAGCATCCCCAAGCTTAGTTCCGCTCGTCCCGAGCGAGTAAAACGATAACACGGATAATTTCCGGAGTGACATGCCATCATAATCTTGATCATACTATTTGTAAAGCATATGTAGTGAATGCAGCGATCAAAACAATATATATGACATGAGTAAACAAGTGAATCATAAAGCAAAGACTTTTCATGAATAGCACTTCAAGACAAGCATTAATAAGTCTTGCATAAGAGTTAACTCATAAAACAATAATTCAAAGTAAAGGCATTGAAGCAACACAAAAGAAGATTAAGTTTCAGCGGTTGCTTTCAACTTGTAACATGTATATCTCATGGATATTGTCAACATAGAGTAATATAATAAGTGCAATAGGCAGGTATGTAAGAATCAATGCACAGTTCACACAAGTGTTTGCTTCTTGAGGTGGAGAGAAATAGGTGAACTGACTCAACATTGAAAGTAAAAGAATGGTCCTCCATAGAGGAAAAGCATCGATTGCTATATTTGTGCTAGAGCTTTGATTTTGAAAACATGAAACAATTTTGTCAACGGTAGTAATAAAGCATATGCATCATGTAAATTATATCTTATAAGTTGCAAGCCTCATGCATAGTGTACCAATAGTGCCCGCACCTTGTCCTAATTAGCTTGGACTACCTGGATTATCACCGCAATACATATGCTTTCACCAAGTATCACAAAGGGGTACCTCTATGCCGCCTCGTACAAAGGTCTAAGGAGAAAGCTCGCATTTGGATTTCTCGCTTTTGATTATTCTCAACTTAGACATCCATACCGGGACAACATAGACAACGAGATAATGGACTCCTCTTTTAATGCTTAAGCATTCAACAACAATTAATTCTTTTCTCATTAGAGATTTGAGGATGTTTGTCCAAAACTGAAACTTCCACCATGGATCGTGGCTTTAGTTAGCGGCCCAATGTTCTTCTCTAACAATATGCATGCTCAAACCATTCAACTCAGTGTAGATCGCCCTTACTTCAGACAAGACGAACATGCATAGCAACTCACATGAAATTCAACAATGAAAAGTTGATGGCGTCCCCCAGTAAACATGGTTATCGCACAACAAGCAACTTAATAAGAGATAAAGTGCATAATTACATATTCAATACCACAACAGTTTTTAAGCTATTTGTCCCATGAGCTATATATTGCAAAGGTGAATGATGGAATTTTAAAGGTAGCACTCAAGCAATTTACTTTGGAATGGCGGAAAATACCATGTAGTAGGTAGGTATGGTGGACACAAATGGCATAGTGGTTGGCTCAAGTGTTTTGGATGCATGAGAAGTATTCCCTCTCGATACAAGGTTTAGGCTAGCAAGGCTTATTTGAAACAAACACAAGGATGAACCGGTGCAGCAAAACTCACATAAAAGACATATTGAAAACATTATAAGACTCTACACCGTCTTCCTTGTTGTTCAAACTCAATACTAGAAATTATCTGGACCTTAGAGAAACCAAATATGCAAACCAAATTTTAGCATGCTCTATGTATTTCTTCATTAATGGGTGCAAAGCATATGATGCAAGAGCTTAAACATGAGCACAACAATTGCCAAGTATCACATTACCCAAGACATTTATAGCAATTACTACATGTATCATTTTCCAATTCCAACCATATAACAATTTAACGAAGGAGAAACTTCGCCATGAATACTATGAGTAGAAACCAAGGACATACTTGTCCATATGCTACAGCGGAGTGTGTCTCTCTCCCATAAAGTGAATGCTAGGATCCATTTTATTCAAACAAAACAAAAAACAAAAACAAACCGACGCTCCAAGAAAAAGCACATAAGATGTGATGGAATAAAAATATAGTTTCGGGGGAGGAACCTGATAATGTTGTCGATGAAGAAGGGGATGCCTTGGGCATCCCCAAGCTTAGACGCTTGAGTCTTCTTAGAATATGCAGGGGTGAACCACCGGGGCATCCCCAAGCTTAGAGCTTTCACTCTCCTTGATCATGTTGCATCATACTCCTCTCTTGATCCTTGAAAACTTCCTCCACACCAAACTCGAAACAACTCATTAGAGGGTTAGTGCACAATAAAAATTAACATATTCAGAGGTGACACAATCATTCTTAACACTTCTGGACATTGCATAATGCTACTGGACATTAGTGGATCAAAGAAATTCATCCAACATAGCAAAAGAGGCAATGCGAAATAAAAGGCAGAATCTGTCAAAACAGAACAGTTCGTATTGACGAATTTTAAAATGGCACCAGACTTGCTCAAATGGAAATGCCCAAATTGAATGAAAGTTGCGTACATATCTGAGGATCATGCACGTAAATTGGCTTAATTTTCTGAGCTACCTACAGGGAGGTGGACCCAGATTCGTGACAGCAAAGAAATCTGGAACTGTGCAGTAATCCAAATCTAGTACTTACTTTTCTATCAACGGCTTAACTTGGCACAACAAAACACAAAACTAAGATAAGGAGAAGTTGCTACAGTAGTAAACAACTTCCAAGACACAAAATAAAAACAAAGTACTGTAGGTAAAAACATGGGTTGTCTCCCATAAGCGCTTTTCTTTAACGCCTTTCAGCTAGGCGCAGAAAGTGTGTATCAAGTATTATCAAGAGACGAAGTGTCAACATCATAATTTGTTCTCATAATAGAATCAAAAGGTACCTTCATTCTCTTTCTAGGGAAGTGTTCCATACCTTTCTTGAGAGGAAATTGATATTTTATATTACCTTCCTTCATATCAATGGTAGCACCAACAGTTCGAAGAAAAGGTCTTCCCAATATAATGGGACAAGATGCATTGCATTCAATATCCAAGACAACAAAATCAACGGGGACAAGGTTATTGTTAACGGTAATGCGAACATTATCAACCTTACCCAAAGGTTTCTTTGTAGAATGATCAGCAAGATTAACATCCAAATAACAATTTTTCAGCGGTGGCAAGTCAAGCATATTATAAATTTTTTTAGGCATAACAGAAATACTTGCACCAAGATCACATAAAGCATTACAATCAAAATCTTTAACATTCATTTTAATGATGGGCTCCCAACCATCCTCTAGCTTTTTAGGAATAGAGGCTTCGCGCTCTAGTTTCTCTTCTCTAGCTTTAATGAAAGCATTTGTAATATGATGTGTGAAAGCCAAATTTATAGCACTAGCATTGGGACTTTTAGCAAGTTTTTGCAAGAACTTTATAACTTCAGAGATGTGGAAATCATCAAAATTCAAACCATTATAATCTAAAGCAATGGGATCATCATCCCCAATGTTGGAAAAAATTTCAGCAGCCTTATCACAAGCAATTTCAGCAGTTTTAGCAGTTTCAGGCAGTTTTTCGCGCTTTGCATTAGAAGTGGAAACATTGCTAACACCAATTCTTTTATTAGTATTAGTAGTAGGTGCAGCAACATGTGTAGCATTAGCATTACTAGTGGTGGTAATAGTCCAAACTTTAGCTATATTCTTCTCTTTAGCTAGTTTTTCATTTTCTTCTCTATCCCACCTAGCACGCAGTTCAGCCATTAATCTTATATTCTCATTAATTCTAACTTGAATGGCATTTGCTGTAGTAACAATTTTATTATGATGATTCTCATTAGGCATAACTTTCGATTTCAAAAGATCAACATCGGCAAGCAAGACTATCAACTTTAGAAGCAAGTATATCAATTTTCCCAAGCTTTTCTTCAACAGATTTGTTAAAAGCAGTTTGTGTACTAATAAATTCTTTAAACATGGCTTCAAGTCCAGGGGGTGTACTCCTATTATTGTTGTAAGAATTCCCATAAGAATTACCATAGCCGTTGCCATTATTATAAGGATATGGCCTATAGTTGTTACTAGAATTGTTCCGGTAAGCATTGTTGTTGAAATTATTATTTTAATGAAGTTTACATCAACATGTTCTTCTTGTGCAACCAATGAAGCTAATGGAACATTATTAGGATCAATATTAGTCCTATCATTCACAAGCATAGTCATAATAGCATCAATCTTATCACTCAAGGAAGAGGTTTCTTCGACGAAATTTACCTTCTTACCTTGTGGAGCTCTTTCCGTGTGCCATTCAGAGTAGTTGATCATCATATTATCAAGAAGCTTTGTTGCTTCACCAAGAGTGATGGACATAAAGGTACCTCCAGCAGCTGAATCCAATAAATTCCGTGAATAAAAATTTAGTCCTGCATAGAAGGTTTGGATGATCATCCAAGTAGTCGATCCATGGGTTGGGCAATTTTTAACCGAGAGATTTCATTCTTTCCCAAGCTTGAGCAACATGTTCAGTATCTAATTGTTTAAAATTCATTATGCTACTCCTCAAAGATATAATTTTAGCAGGGGGATAATATCTACCAATAAAAGCATCCTTGCATTTAGTCCATGAATCAATACTATTCTTAGGCAGAGATAGCAACCAATCTTTAGCTCTTCCTCTTAATGAGAAAGGGAACAATTTTAGTTTAATAATATCACCATCTACATCTTTATATTTTTGCATTTCACATAGTTCAACAAAATTATTAAGATGGGCAGCAGCATCATCGGAACTAACACCGGAAAATTGCTCTCGCATAACAAGATTCGATAAAGCGAGGTTTAATTTCAAAGAATTCTGCTGTAGTAGCGAGTGGAGCAATAGGTGTGCATAAGAAATCATTATTATTTGTGGTTGTGAAGTCACACAACTTAGTATTTTCAGCGTTGGCCATTTTAGCAACGATAAATAAAGCAAACTAGATAAAGTAAATGCAAGTAAACTAATTTTTTTGTGTTTTTGATATAGCAAACAAGATAGCAAATAAAGTAAAACTAGCAACTAATTTTTTTGTATTTTGATTAAGTGCAGCAAACAAAATAGTAAATAACACTAAGCAAGACAAAAACAAAGTAAAGAGATTGAGAAGTGGAGACTCCCCTTGCAGCGTGTCTTGATCTCCCCGGCAACGGCGCCAGAAATTTAGCTTGATGGCGTGTAACTCACACGTTCGTTGGGAACCCCAAGAGGAAGGTATGATGCGCACAGCAGCAAGTTTTCCCTCGAAAGAAACCAAGGTTTATCGAACCGGGAGGAGCCAAGAAGCACGTTGAAGGTTGATGGCGGCGGGATGTAGTGCGGCGCAACACCGGGGATTCCGGCCCCAACGTGGAACCCGCACAACACAACCAAAGTACTTTGCCCCAACGAAACAGTGAGGTTGTCAATCTCACCGGCTTGCTGTAACAAAGGATTAACCGTATTGTGTGGAAGATGATTGTTTGCAGAAAACAGTAGAACAGTATTGCAGTAGATTGTATTTCAGTAAAGAGAATTGGACCGGGGTCCACAGTTCACTAGAGGTGTCTCTCCCATAAGACAAACAGCATGTTGGGTGAACAAATTACAGTTGGGCAATTGACAAATAGAGAGGGCATGACCATGCACATACATATCATGATGAGTATTGTGAGATTTAATTGGGCATTACGACAAAGTACATAGACCGCCATCCAACTGCATCTATGCCTAAAAAGTCCACCTTCGAGGTTATCATCCGAACCCCTCCAGGTATTAAGTTGCTAACAACGAGACAATTGCATTAAGTATTGCGCGTAATGTAACTAGTGACTACATCCTTGAACATAGCACTAATGTTTTATCCCTAGTGGCAACAGCACATCCATAACCTTAGTGGTTCTTGTCACTCCTCCAGATTCACGAAGGCATGAACCCACTATCGAGCATAAATACTCCCTCTTGGAGTTACTAGCATCAACTTGGCCAAAGCATCTACTAATAACGGAGAGCATGCAAGATCATAAACAACACATAGACATAGCTTTGATAATCAACATAACAAGTATTCTCTATTCATCGGATCCCAACAAACGCAACATATAGAATTACGGATAGATGATCTTGATCATGTTAGGCAGCTCACAAGATCCGACAATGATAGCACAATGGGGAGAAGACAACCATCTAGCTACTGCTATGGACCCATAGTCCAGGGGTAGACTACTCACACATCACACCGGAGGCGACCATGGCGGCGTAGAGTCCTCCGGGGAATGATTCCCCTCTCCGGCAGGGTGCCGGAGGCGATCTCCTGGATCCCCCGAGATGGGATCGGCGTTGGCGGCGTCTCTGGAAGGTTTTCCGTATCGTGGCTCTCGGTACTGGGGGTTTCGTCACGGAGGCTATTTGTAGGCGGAAGGGCAGGTCAAGAGGCGGCACGGGGGCCCCACACCATAGGGCCGCGCGGCCAAGGGGGGGCCGCGCCGCCTAGGGTGTGGCCCCCTCGTGGCCCCTCTTCGTCTCTCCTTCGGACTTCGGAAGCTTCGTGGAAAAATAGGCCCCTTGTCTTTGATTTCGTCCAATTCCGAGAATATTTCCTTACTAGGATTTCTGAAACCAAAAACAGCGAGAAAACGAGCAAGCGGCACTTCGGCATCTTGTTAATAGGTTAGTTCCGAGAAAATGCACGAATATGACATAAAGTGTGCATAAAACATGTAGATAACATCAATAATGTGGCATGGATCATAAGAAATTATCGATACGTCGGAGACGTATCAGGCTCCACGCCTTATGCCGCTATATTTTCTTTCTCTCCCGAAATTTTCAAATCTCTCGGGTGCGCGAACAGCGCTCCCGATGGGAGTAGCCCCCGAGGCTATGAGCAAATACTTGTATTTGATCATAGACTCACACCATTTCTATTTTGTCTTTCTCGAACTTTTCATTTTTCCAAAGTAGCCCCCGAGCATTTGATCAAAAACTTGTATTTGATCAAAGGCTCTCCAATATTTTTTGCTGTCGCCCCCCTTTTTTTTTATGAAGCTGTGAAGCCGAATTTTTCTCCTGCTGAAGTGACGTTAGTGCTGACGATAGCCACGATTGCAATTCCTGAAATCGCGAGAAGTCCTCTCCCGCTGCCTTGCGGGCCCAAATTACACATCATCTTGACACGTCGTGTAAGTGGGGGACACACGTCCTCCGCTTTTCCTGGCGCACGCATTGTAACTCCTCCAGGGTTAAATTACTTTTTTACCCCTGTTCCACGTGGTCATCATCTGCCGCATACTTTTTCCATCCAACGGTCTGCCGCTTCGCCGCACCTCTATATAAGATCCCCTTCTTCTTCCTCGAGCACCTCCGCTCGCGCCGTTCTCCTGCTCTCCTCTGCAAAAACTCCTCTTGCGCCCCACAGTTCCCTGAGCTCATCTTCTCCCAAGCTGCATTCCTGCGCCATTGTTAATGCCACCGCGTAGATTGACCAGACACAGCACGCCGGAATCGACGATGGCTTACGTGGATCTGGGAAGCGCCGAGTGGGAGAGATCCAAAATCTCCACCCAAGACATCAACCTCCTGAAAAAACTGGGGATCAGCAAGAAGCCCAAGGCGCTGTGCTTCCCGGCGAAGAAAGCTACCCAACCCCTCCAATGGAGTATCGGGTTAGTTTTGTCGACCATCTCATCCGCGGCCTTCTCGCCCCCATTCTCCCTTTCCTTCGAGGATTGCTTTTTGTTTATGGTCTGCAACTTCATCACCTCACGCCCAATTCTATCCTCCACATTTCCATTTTCATCACCCTCTGCGAAGCCTTCCTTGGCGTCCAGCCTAACTGGGCGCTATGGAAGCGCATTTTCTTTTGTCGCTGCAATGGCTCTCCCAATGTTGCCTATAATATAGGCGGCGTTGTTATCTGCGTTCGCCCCAAAGTCGAGTATTTCGACGTCAAATTCCCTGACTCAGTTCAAGGGTGGCGCAAAAAGTGGCTGTACATCCGTGAGGAGAACCATGGATGTGCTGAAGACAATATTCCTCCTTTTGACGGTGCCGAGAAAATCTATCGCTGCCGCTCCTGGGATGCAGAGGCTACCGAGGAAGAAAAAATATCGACAGAGGCACTGATGACTCGCATCCACGAGTTGCAAAACACTCACGGCAAAGAGCTGTCAGGTATCCAAATCACGGCGTATTTCCTTAGAATCAGAGTGCAGCCTCTTCAGGCTCGCAAATACCCTCTCTGGAAGTATGCTGGCGACAAGGATGCGGATCGGTTGTCGGTGGATTTAGAGGTCAAGGACTTAGAGAAACTTGTCCGGAAAATCTCCTCCCTCAGCAAGAAAGATCCTGTCCCTTCTTCGTGTCGCGTAAAACCATATAGCGCCACCAATGCGCTTCCCAAGGTAACCTTTGTCGACTGATTTGTTATTGTTTTGCCATCCTTTATTGCCGACGCTGCATTGATACGCGTACAGCACGCGTCCGTTGGGAACCCCAAGAGGAAGGTGTGATGCGTACAGCGGCAAGTTTTCCCTCAGTATGAAACCAAGGTTTATCGAACCAGTAGGAGCCAAGAAGCACGTTGAAGGTTGATGGCGACGAGATGTAGTGCGGCACAACACCAGGGATTCCGGCGCCAACGTGGAACCTGCACAACACAACCAAGATACTTTGCCCCAACGAAACAGCGAGGTTGTCAATCTCACCGGCTTGCTGTAACAAAGGATTAGATGTATAGTGTGGATGATGATTGTTTGCGAGAGAACGATAGAACGAGTATTGCGATGAGATTGTATTTCAGTATAGAGAATTGGACCGGGGTCCACAGTTCACTAGAGGTGTCTCTCCCATAGAATAAATAGCATGTTGGGTGAACAAATTACAGTTGGGCAATTGACAAATAGAGAGGGCATGACCATGCACATACATATTATGATGAGTATAGTGAGATTTAATTGGGCATTACGACAAAGTACATAGACCGCTATCCGAGCATGCATCTATGCCTAAAAAGTCCACCTTCGAGGTTATCATCGAACCCCTTCCAGTTTTAAGTTGCTAACAACGAGACAATTGCATTAAGTATTGCGCGTAATGTAATCAATAACTACATCCTCGGACATAGCATCAATGTTTTATCCCTAGTGGCAACGAGCACATCCATAACCTTAGAGGTTTCGTCACTCCCCCGCATTCATGGAGACATGAACCCACTATCGAGCATAAATACTCCCTCTTGGAGTTACTAGCAAAAACTTGGCCGAGCCTCTACTAATAACGGAGAGCATGCAAGATCATAAACAACACATAAATATAAATTGATAATCAACATAACATAGTATTCTCTATTCATCGGATCCCAACAAACACAACATATAGCATTACAGATAGATGATCTTGATCATGTTAGGCAGCTCACAAGATCCGACAATGAAGCACAATGAGGAGAAGACAACCATCTAGCTACTGCTATGGACCCATAGTCCAGGGGTAGACTACTCACACATCACTCCGGAGGCGACCATGGCGGCGTAGAGTCCCCCGGGAGATGATTCCCCTCTCCGGCAGGGTGCCGGAGGCGATCTCCTGAATCCCCCGAGATGGGATTGGCGGCAGCGGCGTCTCTGGAAGGTTTTCCGTATCGTGGCTCTCGGTACTGGGGGTTTCGCGACAAAGGCTATTTGTAGGCGGAAGGGCAGGTCAGGGGGCCACACGAGGGGCCCAAGAGACAGGTCGGCGCGGCCAAGACCTGGGCCGCGCCGCCGTACCCTCTGGCCGCCTCGTGGCCCCACTTCTTTGACTCTCCGGTCTTCTGGAAGCTTCGTGTGAAAATAGGCCCCTGGGCGTTGATTTCGTCCAATTCCGAGAATATTTCCTTACTAGGATTTCGAAACCAAAAACGCAGAAAACAGACAATCGGCTCTTCGGTATCTCGTTAATAGGTTAGTTCCATAAAATGCATAAATATGACATAAAGTATGCATAAAACATGTAGATATCATCAATAATGTGGCATGGAACATAAGAAATTATCGATACGTCGGAGACGTATTAGCATCCCCAAGCTTAGTTTCTGCTCGTCCCGAGCAGGTAAACGATAAACAAAGATAATTTCTGGAGTGACATGCCATCATAACCTTGATCATACTATTGTAAGCATATGTAATGAATGCAGCGATCAAAACAATGTAAATGACATGAGTAAACAAGTGAATCATATAGCAAAGACTTTTCATGAATAGTACTTCAAGACAAGCATCAATAAGTCTTGCATAAGAGTTAACTCATAAAGCAAAAATTCAAAGTAAAGGTATTGAAGCAACACAAAGGAAGATGAAGTTTCAGCGGTTGCTTTCAACTTATAACATATATATCTCATGGATATTGTCAATGTAAAGTAATATAACAAATGCAATATGCACGTATGTAGGAATCAATGCACAGTTCACACAAGTGTTTGCTTCTTGAGATGGAGAGAGATAGGTGAACTGACTCAACAATAAAAGTAAAAGAATGGTCCTTCAAAGAGGAAAGCATCGATTGCTATATTTGTGCTAGAGCTTTGGTTTTGAAAACAAGAAACAATTTTGTCAACGGTAGTAATAAAGCATATGTGTTATGTAAATTATATCTTACAAGTTGCAAGCCTCATGCATAGTATACTAATAGTGCCCGCACCTTGTCCTAATTAGCTTGGATTACCGGGATTATCGCAATGCACATGTTTTAACCAAGTGTCACAAAGGGGTACCTCTATGCCGCTTGTACAAAGGTCTAAGGAGAAAGCTCGCATTGGATTTCTCGCTATTGATCATTCTCAACTTAGACATTCATACCGGGACAACATAGACAACAGATAATGGACTCCTCTTTAATGCATAAGCATGTAGTAACAATTAATTTTCTCATATGAGATTGAGGATGTATGTCCAAAACTGAAACTTCCACCATGATTCATGACTTTAGTTAGCGGCCCAATGTTCTTCTCTAACAACATGCATGCTCTAACCATTAAATAGGTGGTAAATCTCCCTTATTTCAGACAAGACGGACATGCATAGCAACTCACATGATATTCAACAAAGAGTAGTTGATGGCGTCCCCAGGAACATGGTTATCGCACAACAAGCAACTTAATAAGAGATAAAGTGCATAAGTACATATTCAATACTACAATAGTTCTTAGGCTATTTGTCCCATGAGCTATATATTGTAAAGATGGAGAATAGAATTTTTAAAGGTAGCACTCAAGCAATTTACTTTGGAATGGTGGAGAAATACCATGTAGTAGGTAGTATGGTGGACACAAATGGCATAGTGGTTGGCTCAAGTATTTTGGATGCATGAGAAGTATTCCCCCTCGATACAAGGTTTAGGCTAGCAAGGCTATTTGAAACAAACACAAGGATGAAGCGGTGCAGCAAAACTCACATAAAAGACATATTGTAAACATTATAAGACTCTACACCGTCTTCCTTGTTGTTCAAACTCAATACTAGAAATTATCTAGACCTTAGAGAGACCAAATATGCAAACCAAATTTTAGCATGCTCTATGTATTTCTTCATTAATAGGTGCAAAGTATATGATGCAAGAGCTTAAACATGAGCACAACAATTGCCAAGTATCACATTATCCAAGACATTATAGCAAATTACTACATGTATCATTTTCCAATTCCAACCATATAACAATTTAACGAAGAAGAAACTTCGCCATGAATACTATGAGTAAAGCCTAAGGACATATTTGTCCATATGCAACAGCGGAGCGTGTCTCTCTCCCACACAAAGAATGCTAGGATCCATTTTATTCAAACAAAACAAAAACAAACCGACGCTCCAAGCAAAGCACATAAGATGTGATGGAATAAAAATATAGTTTCAGGGGAGGAACCTGATAATGTTGTCGATGAAGAAGGGGATGCCTTGGGCATCCCCAAGCTTAAACGCTTGAGTCTTCTTGATATATGCAGGGGTGAACCACCGGGGCATGCCCAAGCTTAGAGCTTTCACTCTCCTTGATCATGTTGTATCATCTCCCTCTCTTGATCCTTGAAAACTTCCTCCACACCAAACTCAAAACAACTCATTAGAGGGTTAGTGCACAATCAAAATATACATGTTCAGAGGTGACATAATCATTCTTAACACTTCTGAACATTGCACAAAGCTACTGAAAGTCAATGGAATCGAAATATCCATCAAACATATCAAAATAGGCAATGCGAAATAAAAGACAGAATCTGTCAAAATAGAACAGTTCGTAAAGACGAATTTTATTGAGGCACCAGACTTGCTCAAATGAAAATGCTCAAATTGAATGAAAGTTGCGTACATATCTGAGGATCACTCACGTAAATTGGCATAATTTTCTGAGTTACCTACAGAGAATTAGGCCCATATTCGTGACAGCAAAGAAATCTGTTTCTGCGCAGTAATCCAAATCTAGTATGAACCTTACTATCAACGACTTTACTTGGCACAACAAAACACTAAACTAAGATAAGGAGAGGTTGCTACAGTAGTAAACAACTTCCAAGACACAAAATAAAAACAAAGGTACTGTAGTAAAAACATGGGTTGTCTCCCATAAGCGCTTTTCTTTAACGTCTTTCAGCTAGGCGCAGAAAGTGTATATCAAGTATTATCAAGAGACGAAGTGTCAACATCATAATTTGTTCTAATAATAGAATCAAAAGGTAACTTCATTATCTTTCTAGGGAAGTGTTTTATACCTTTCTTGAGAGGAAATTGATATTTAATATTACCTTCCTTCATATCAATGATAGCACCAACAGTTCGAAGAAAAGGTCTTACCAATATAATGGGACAAGATGCATTGCATTCAATATCCAAGACAACAAAATCAACGGGGACAAGGTTATTGTTAACGGTAATGCGAACATTATCAACTTTCCCCAAAGGTTTCTTTGTAGAATGATCAGCAAGATTAACATCCAAATAACAATTTTTCAATGGTGGCAAGTCAAGCATATTATAAATTTTCTTAGGCATAACAGAAATACTTGCACCAAGATCACATAAAGCATTACAATCAAAGTCATTGACCTTCATCTTAATGATGGGCTCCCAACCATCCTCTAGCTTCCTAGGAATAGAAGCTTCGCGTTCTAGTTTCTCTTCTCTAGCTTTTATGAGAGCATTTGTAATATGTTTCGTGAAAGCCAAATTTATAGCACTAGCATTAGGACTTTTAGCAAGTTTTTGTAAGAAATTTATAACTTTAGAGATGTGGCAATCATCAAAATCTAAACCATTATAATCTAAAGCAATGGGATCATCATCCCCAATGTTGGAAAAAAATTCAGCAGTTTTATCACAGGCAGTTTCAGCAATTTTAGCAGTTTCAGGCAGTTTTTCGCGCTTTGCATTTGAAGTGGAAACATTACTAACACCAATTCTTTTATTATTAATAGTAGGAGGTGCAGCAACATGTGGAGCATTAGCATTACTAGTGGTGGTAATAGTCCAAACTTTAGCTATATTATCTTCTTTTTCATTTTCTTCTTTTTCCCACCTAGCACGCAATTCGGCCATCAATCTTATATTCTCATTAATTCTAACTTGGATGGCATTTGATGTAGTAACAATTTTATTATTATGATTTTCATTAGGCATAACTTTCGATTTCAAAAGATCAACATCAGCAGCAAGACTATCGACTTTAGAAGCAAGTATATCAATTTTCCCAAGCTTTTCTTCAACAGATTTGTTAAAAGCAGTTTGTGTACTAATAAATTATTTAAGCATAGCTTCAAGTCCAGGGGGTGTATTCCTATTATTGTTGTAAGAATTCCCATAAGAATTACCATAGCCGTTGCCATTATTATAAGGATATGGCCTATAGTTGTTACTAGAATTGTTCCGGTAAGCATTGTTGTTGAAATTATTATTTTTAATGAAGTTTACATCAACATGTTCTTCTTGAGCAACCAATGAAGCTAACGGAACATTATTAGGATCAACATTAGTCCTATCATTCACAAGCATAGACATAATAGCATCAATCTTATCACTCAAGGAAGAGGTTTCTTCGACAGAATTTACCTTCTTACCTTGTGGAACTCTTTCCGTGTGCCATTCAGAGTAATTGATCATCATATTATCAAGAAGCTTTGTTGCTTCACCAAGAGTGATGGACATAAAGGTACCTCCAGCAGCTGAATCCAATAGGTTCCGCGAAGAAAAATTCAGATCCTGCATAAAAGGTTTGGATGATCATCCAAGTAGTCGGTCCATGGGTTGGGAAATTTTTAACCAAAGATTTCATTCTTTCCCATGCTTGTGCAACATGCTCAGTATCCAATTGTTTAAAATTCATTATGCTACTCCTCAAAGATATAATTTTAGCAGGGGGATAATATCTACCAATAAAAGCACCCTTGCATTTAGTCCATGAATCAATACTATTCTTAGGCGAGAGATAGCAACCAATCTTTAGCTCTTCCTCTTAATGAGAAAGGGAACAATTTTAATTTTATAATGTCACCATCTACATCTTTATATTTTTGCATTTCACAAAGTTCAACGAAATTATTGAGATGGGCAGCAGCATCATCAGAACTAACACCAGAAAATTGCTCTCGCATAACAAGATTTAGTAAAGCAGGTTTAATTTCAAAGAATTTTGCTGTAGTAGCAGGTGGAGCAATATGTGTGCATAAGAAATCATTATTATTTGTGGTTGTGAAGTCACACAACTTAGTATTTTCAGGAGTACCCATTTTAGCAATAGTAAATAAAGCAAACTAGATAAAGTAAATGCAAGTAACTAATTTTTTTGTGTTTTTGATATAGCAAACAAGATAGCAAATAAAGTAAAACTAGCAACTATTTTTTTTTGTATTTTGATTTAGTGCATCAAACAAAGTAGTAAATAAAACTAAGCAAGACAAAAACAAAGTAAAGAGATTGCGATGTGGAGACTCCCTTGCAGCGTGTCTTGATCTCCCCGGCAACGGCGCCAGAAAAAGAGCTTGATACGCGTACAGCACGCGTCCGTTGGGAACCCCAAGAGGAAGGTGTGATGCGTACGGCGGCAAGTTTTCCCTCGGTATGAAACCAAGGTTTATCGAACCAGTAGGAGCCAAGAAGCACGTTGAAGGTTGATGGCGGCGAGATGTAGTGCGGCGCAACACCAGGGATTCCGGCGCCAACGTGGAACCTGCACAACACAACCAAGATACTTTGCCCCAACGAAACAGCGAGGTTGTCAATCTCACCGGCTTGCTGTAACAAAGGATTAGATGTATAGTGTGGATGATGATTGTTTGCAGAGAACAGTAGAACAAGTATTGCAGTAGATTGTACTTCAGTATAGAGAATTAGACCGGGGTCCACAGTTCACTAGAGGTATCTCTCCCATAGAATAAATAGCATGTTGGGTGAACAAATTAAAGTTGGGCAATTGACAAATAGAGAGGGCATGACCATGCACATACATATTATGATGAGTATAGTGAGATTTAATTGGGCATTACGACAAAGTACATAGACCGCTATCCAGCATGCATCTATGCCTAAAAAGTCCACCTTCGAGGTTATCATCCGAACCCCTTCCAGTATTAAGTTGCTAATAACAGACAATTGCATTAAGTATTGCGCGTAATGTAATCAATAACTACATCCTCGGACATAGCATCAATGTTTTATCCCTAGTGGCAACAACACATTCATAACCTTAGAGGTTTCTGTCACTCCCCGCATTCACGGAGACATGAATCCACTATCGAGCATAAATACTCCCTCTTGGAGTTACTAGCAAAAACTTGGCCAGAGCCTCTACTAATAACGGAGAGCATGCAAGATCATAAACAACACATAAATATAAATTGATAATCAACAGAACATAGTATTCTCTATTCATCGGATCCCAACAAACACAACATATAGCATTACAGATAGATGATCTTGATCATGTTAGGCAGCTCACACGATCCGACAATGAAGCACAATGAGGAGAAGAAAACCATCTAGCTACTGCTATGGACCCATAGTCCAGGGGTAGACTACTCACACATCACTCCGGAGGCGACCATGGCGGCGTAGAGTCCCCCGGGAGATGATTCCCCTCTCCGGCGAGGGTGCCGGAGGCGATCTCCCGAATCCCCGAGATGGGATTGGCGGCGGCGGCGTCTCCGGAAGGTTTTCCGTATCGTGGCTCTCGGTACTGGGGGTTTCGCGACGAAGGCTATTTGTAGGCGGAAGGGCAGGTCAGGGGGCCACACGAGGGGCCCAGGAGACAGGTCGGCGTGGCCAAGACCTGGGCCTCGCCGCCCTACCCTCTGGCCGCCTCGTGGCCCCACTTCTTTGACTCTCCGGTCTTCTGGAAGCTTCGTGTGAAAATAGGCCCCTGGGCATTGATTTCGTCCAATTCCGAGAATATTTCCTTACTAGGATTTCTGAAACCAAAAACAGCAGAAAACAGCTACTGGCTCTTCGGCATCTCGTTAATAGGTTAGTTCCAGAAAATGCATAAATATGACATAAAGTATGCATAAAACATGTAGATATCATCAATAATGTGGCATGGAACATAAGAAATTATCGATACGTCAGAGACGTATCATGCATCTGGTGAGTTTATTGGCTTTGCTTCTACCCACTTGGTGAATTTGTCAACAGCAACCAACATGTACTCATATCCTCCTGGCGAAGCCTTGTGCAATTTTCCCACCATATCGAGTCCCCACAGGTCAAAGGGCCAAGACAATGGTATTGGCATCAGCTCTGCTCCCGGAGAGTGAGGTTTTGCGGTGAATCTTTGGCACGCGTCGCAGGTTCGCACTATCTCTTTTGCATCCTCGATTGCTGTCAACCAGTAAAATCCTGCTCGAAAAACTTTGGCCGCGATAGCTCGACTGCTCGCGTGGTGACCACATATTCCCTCGTGCACGTCCTTTAGGATTATCCTTCCTTCTTCGGGTGTAACGCACCTATGCAGGACGCCTGAAATACTTCGCTTGTATAACTCCCCTTTGACCACTGTGAAGGCTTTGGATCGTCGAATAATTCGCCTTGCCTCAACTGGATCGTCGGGTATTTATTTTCTTAGGATATACGATATGTACGCTTGCATCCATGGAACTTCTACCATCATCACCAGCTCTTGGTCCTCTTCTTCATCCGCAACTTCTTTGAGGGGCACCGAAGTTTTCTCTTCCTTCGCTTTCTTCTGCGCCTTCTTTGGCTTTGTGGATCTCTCCACTATTTCTTCCCAAAATACACCTGGCGGGATTGGAAGGCACTGCGACCCGATGTTTGCGAGAACGTCGGCTTCATCATTGCTCAGCCTACTAATGTGATTTACTTCACATCCATCAAACAACTTCTCAAGCTTGTTGTACACCTCCTTATATGCTATCATGCTGTCATTGACTGCATCACATTGGTTCATAACCTGCTGAGCTACCAATTGTGAGTCGCCAAAGATTTTTAGTCGAGTTGCGCCGCAAGCTTTCGCCATCTTCATCCCGTGTATAAGGGCTTCATATTCTGCTTCATTGTTAGATGCGTTTGGGAACGTCATCCGTAGGACATACTTCAATTTGTCGCCTTCAGGTGATATGGGTATCACCCCTGCGCCAGCTCCTTCTACTCTTTTGGATCCATCGAAGTTCATGGTCCAAGTTCTCGATAAATCTGGGGGTCCTGTATTTTGTAGCTCCATCCACTCTGCAATGAAATCTGGCAAAACTTGCGACTTAATTGCCTTTCTTTTTTCATACGTGATGTCCCGAGGGGAAAGTTCTATTCCCCAAAGGGAGACACGCCCTGTAGCTTCTGGATTGTTCAGTATATTTGAAAGGGGTGCTTCATTGTCGTCGTGGTGAACAGACAGATGCCATAGGATGGCTTAGATTGGGGCCGAATGGACGCAAGAGGATTCGGGGGAGGGTTTGCAATCAGGTGGGAAGAGGTTCCGGATGGTTTCCTCAAGAACTTGGCTAGGGCCAGAGGTTGAAGAAGAAAGACACAAGGAAGAACTCCCTCTAGATCGCCATGTTCATAGATTCATACAAGCTACAAGCTTTCTCTTCATACACATACGCGTACCTACATGCCCGTGAAGGAGGGCTGCCCCCTCTCCTTATATAGGGGAGAGGGTGGCTTACAGTGCAAGAAACCCTAATGGCATCTTTGACTGGACAAACTACTTTACAGGGTTACTGTACAAAGCTACTTTAATCATATATGACACCGGAGTCCTCTTTAATCAGGGGCGCTGATGTCCTCCGGCTCCTTTGACCGTCATCCTTCCCTTTATCGTCACCCCTTGGTCAAAAGTTACTTTGCTTAGCTCATCCTTGTCTTCTAGCTCCGGAGAGAATCTTTGACCAGCTTTGCCGACAAGCTCCTTCCTTCCGGTGGCCCGGTATCTTTTATATCCAATTCCGGTATCCCTCTTATGAGGATACCGGCCTAACCTGTTCAGCCAAACGCCTATCTTAGACTCCGGCATGAACATCAAACCGGTACACTGATGGCTTAAACCATCCGGTTTGGCATGCCTTTGGCATACCGGGGTCATCCCCCCAACATTAGTCCCCGAAGCTGGTATAGTCTGGCGGATCCTATCCAACAGACCATGCCAGGTTCCTATGTCTTTGATACCGGTTTGGTTCATCCGGCGCCACGTTCGGATCCGGCATCTTTGCCCGGATCCTCCTCATCTTTTCTCTCTAAGTCATGCCCCGGTATCTTATCTTCCGGTAGCTTAACCATTAAACGCTTCCTCGGCGAAGTCGAGAATATCTCGGGCCCCGCGCCTGACAGAGACATGCGCACTGTGGATCGGCGCGCCGGTGTCAGTTGTCATTTCGTTTCGACTCCCGCGCGCTCATTTAATGCAGCGCAGCGGATCCCACCAGCCGTTCCAGATCTCTGTGCGCTCCCGTGTGGCCTTCGGTCTTTTTGCGTGTATCCCCTTGACACGTGGCGGCCCATGACGCGAACCGCCGTGGGCCGCGAGGCGAACCGCCGCGGCCCAGCGGTTTCCAGCCCATTTCCCTTCTTCTCTATAAGCGCAACCGCCGCTCTCTCTTCATCTTCTTCGCATTCCCCACTCCTTGCGCACAGAGTTCTTCGCCTCCGTGCTCTCCGCCGCTCTTCGTCCTCCGCCGCTCGTTCGTGCCCGTCGCCCGGCGAACTCACGCCTCCGCTCCGCCGGACTTCGCTGCGCGGAGATCCTCAGCAGCGACTCCGCCGAGCCCGCCGCATTCACCTTCCCTCAAGCACTTCTTCGCCCCGCCGTCGACGGACTTCCTCGCCGGCCGCAAGCTCGCCGTTTCTTCAGCGAACTTCTTCCTTCGTAACTCCGCCACCCCAGGTTAGGCTCGACGCATCTTTACCCCTTTCCTCTTGCACTTTGGATCTTGGGACGGTAGAGTATTTATTCGCTCTTTGTTTTGCTTTTCTTCTTACTCGTAGATCTTCGCGCGTGGGTTCGTTCGGGGAAAACTCGTTTCTCGGTAGATCTCGGCATCTTCTAGATCCTCATGTCTAGTGAAGAGTCTCTCCCTCGCGGCCACCTCTAGCACCCGGGATAGCAACGCTTCCGGTGGGCTAACCGACGACGCCGCCCGGATGGGCCAGACTTCCAGCCGGAAACAAGAGGCCGGCACATCTAGCCGGGCCTCCGGAAAGGACAAGACACGCGGAGCCTGGAGAGGTTCCGACGTGACCCAATACGAGATCGACTGGCTCTACCGGTCCAGGAGGATTCCGGAAGGAGTCATCTCGCCGGCTTCCTCGCGGCGAAATTCAACCGGTGCTCGAACCCGGTGAGGCCGTTGTTTTTCTTGCTCACTTTGAGCGGGGCTTCGGCCTTCCTCGCCTCCGACTTCTTTCGTCAAATCCTCGACTTCTATCGCCTCCAACCTCATCATCTTCCCGGCAATGCCGTCTTTTATCTTTCTTGCTTTGTGGCCTTCATGGAGGGCTACATTGGCATCCGTCCCGCTCGCGAGACGTTTGCCCGTTTTTTCTCTCTTCGGATTAATTCGGTCCAGGGCAAGGACATTCCTGCCCCCAAACCCCCCGTTCAATGCGGGTCCTGCATCATCGGCTCCCGCCAAGGGAGCCCTTTTTTTAAGTTCAATGGCCTCGAGTCTTGCCGCCTGTGGCAGACGACATTCTTCTATGTGAGGAATGCGGGCAACGAGGACCTCATCAACCTGCCGGCATTCAATCCGGCGCCGCCAGCCAAGACCAATTGGCAGTACAACCCCGGAAGGGATCATGCCGAGACGAATCGGGTGGTGCGCTTCATGCAGGGGTTGATGCGGGACACCAACATCTGCTCCGATGATATCATCCGCGCCTTCATCAGCCGCCGGGTGCTTCCCCTCCAGCAGCGCGCTCACAAAATTAGTGAGATGTACGGCCCAGGTGATCCCACCAAGATCACAGGCTTGGCCCTGAGCAAGGAGGACGTGGTTCTTAAGGCTAGTCAGATTTGCCAAACTGACATGCCAAATGATTGGGAGTGGGGCCTTTGCCCCCTCAGCGCCAGGAACCCTCCGTCCGAAGATGTAAGACGATAAGCGGTTCTGGTCGCGTTAGCGGTAACTTTTGTACTTGTGTTTAATCTTTCTTTTTCCTTTGTTTTCAGGCCAAGGCCCGCTTCCCCCGGATTGATTCTGACCGGCGAGGCCCTAAACAGAAGAGGCCCCTGGACAAGTACGATCCGGATCCCGTCATTCATTGGCTGGATCTAAGGATGGGCCGGACTCCAGCTTCCCGCCTCGGCAAGTCTCCGCCGGAACCTGCTGGTTCGTCCGATGACCTGACCATACTTGAGGTAGTTTTCCTGTTCGTTTTCTTATACCCTTTTCGTTGCTTCCAATCTGTAGATCTTCCCTCAGCCAGCAACAAACCACAGGTTCATGAGCATGTGGCTCCGCTGCAAGCTGAGGTGGGGGACGAGTTCCTGGACAACCTCATGGCCGAAGGCCAGAAGAGCGATCCTCCGGCTGCTGATGCCGGCCCAAGCCGTGCCTCTTCCGGCAAGCGCCCTCGGACTGAGGTCATTGGCGGGAAGCAAGTCGGCACCAAGCGCTACAAGCAGAGGCGGATGCCGATGTCTTCCGGGTAAGTTTTATCTCTTTTTATACTCTCTTTGTTTCCACCGAATTCCTCTCCGGTTGCTTCTTTCCAACTCGTTCTCCTTTTCCTTTCTTTCAGCCCCGCACTCGAGCTCGGCTCCGCCGGCTCCGCCGGCTCCGCCGGTTCCGCGAGGACTTCAACTCCTCCTCCTCACTCAAGTCCGGTACCATCTGGTGCCGGCAACACCTCTGCCTCCCCTTCGGGAGGCACTACAAGTTCGGGGCGCGCGGCCCCAACACCTCCAGATCACCGCGCGGAGGAGGACTTCAACTCCCCTCCAGAAACCCAAGACACCGGCGCCAGCAACATCGGCGCCGGCCAAGCTGATGCCGGGCGAGCGGAACCTCTGGTTCCCTCTCCCTCGAAGAAGAAGAAGAAGCCCAGCTCTTCCCCTACCGCGCCGGATGCTTCCGCGCCGGTCTTCATTCCTCCTCCTGAGGCCACGCCGACACCGCCGCAAGGACCTTCCGCGGCCAAGCAGCCGGTGCCGTCCAAGACCCCCAAGATCACCGCTTTTCTCAAGCCCGGGGCTTCCCGCGGCAAGGCTGTGGAGGGTGGCGCCTCTGGCGCTTCAGGAGATGTGGTGCTGCACGTCGGCCCTGCCGCGCTCGCTGCACAGGACAAGCCGACCGGCCTCCTAGGTCGGATCGTTGAACTGAAGCGCGGGGGCAAGGACCTGGGGCACCTCCTCCCCTATGCCCAGAAGTGGAACGAGGCAGATGTTTCTGCCTCAACCCGCGGCCTGGGGAAGGACCGCCTTCCGGCACCGGATCCTGCCGGGGCTCGGTCCACTGAAGAACATTTCACGCGGCTTAAACGCGCCGTGAAAGAGTTCGACAGTGCTTGGTACGATGCTACCAACAACGTGGTGGTAAGTTCTGCTAAACTTCTTTTATAATTTCTGTCGAGGCCGGTTTCTTCTTCTTTCCGGATCTTATCTATTCTCCCAGTCCCCGAGTTTTGTGGTAAGGGCGCAGCTCTTGGCGCAAAACTTTAACTTAAAACTTAGCGTGAAACCGGCACTGCCAGTCCCCGAGTTTCGGGTTAAAACTTTGTTTCTTTCTCACAACTACTTTTCTTTGAACAGAGCACTCGCTGACACCCGGAAGCAACTCTTCGAGGAGCTTCTGTGGGAGCACCGTGAGCTTGCTGAGGCCCACAGCCACTGCCAAGGTTTGTTTCTTTTTTCCTCCGGCATCTTTTTCACCGGAATGTTTCCTTCTTTGATACTTACGCACTCTTTGTTTAACAGTTGTTCCGGAAGCTAGCCTCGAGGCCCTGAAGGCCCAGGTTGCCAAGCTTCAAGGTACCATCTTTTCTTTTTCCGCTGACCCTTTCCTTTTTTCATTTGGTCTAGTGTTGCTTGCTGAGATTTTTCTTTTCGGTATTTAGGCGAGAAGGAGCAGCTCCTCAAGGAGCACAACGAGGTGCTGGAGGCCCAGAAGACCGCCCTGGGGGAGCTCAAGGAGCAGGCCATACAAGCCGCGGTCCGGCATGAGCAGGCTTTGAAGGATGCCCGGGTTGCAGCGGATGCCAGGGTGGCGGAGATTGTGGAGGATTCCACTAACGCCAACACCGTCCTCGCGGCAGAACTGGAGGAGGAAAGGAAGTCGCGGAAGGCAGCGGAGCGTCTTATTGACACCATGACCACCGATCACCGGGAGTATGATCGGTTGGTTATGAAGATAGATGCGCTAGCCCTCCGTAAGCTTCTCGCCTTGCCCCTTCTTTTGCTTATAAGCCTTTTCCTTGAAGATTTATCTTCGTTCCTTGCTTTTTCCGACATGTTTTTTCCGACATACTCTTTCCGGTGTCTCGTGTTTATGTTTTCCCTTCTTCCTGTAGAGCACTTCCCGGCATCCCAGGCCTTTGCTGTGAAGAAGGTGAGGGAGGATCGGATCGCGCGGGAGTTTCCCAACATGGATGCGCACTGGGACGGGTACGACTATCTTGTCGCCCTCTCAGCGCGGGTCCAGCATATGCGTTGCGTCGACCGGCTTCTTGTCGACCTGCCAACCGCCGCCATCCAGATCTTCAAGGTGTTATGGCCTGAGGAGGAGCTGCCGGAGAACATCACGCTCACCGCCAACCGGCTCAAAGATGCCGGGCACCGGATCCGTGAGTGGCAATGCTCGCGGCTCGCGCCGGAGCCGACACGGCGCTGCGCTCTGCGTGCTCCTGGTACCCTGCTCTCGATTTGGATGCTCTCCAGGGCGTGCGCGCGGATGCTCCCACGGACACAGACCCGGCGCTCACCGCGAAGCGGCAGGACCGGGCATACCGGCTTGCCGAGTATGCCGAGGTCCGCACCTTCATCCCACCCCCTCCTGGCGTCAAGGACTACCTCAGCGATGAGGAAGAAGAAGACGAGGGAGATGAAGATGAAGCTGCTGGGGACGTGCCGCCGGAAGCTCCCGAAGCCGGCGCTACTCCTGATGATGCCGAGGCCGGTGCTGCTCCATCCGACGCCCCCGCTGCCCGATGACCTTCTATGACACCTTTGCCTCGCTATGTCTGTTGGCCCTGTTTACCTTAAGACAATGTCCGTTAAATTCTGCCCCGGTATGCCGGGGCTTATGATGTAAAACTGAAGTTTGCCTGTGGTTGTGCTACAACATTTCCTGCCGGTAAGTTATACCGGTAGCTAAGTATTTATGAGTTTGCCTTAGCATAATTTGCTTTTGGTTTTGATTTTATCCTGCACTGCAAAGATTTCTCAATTTCTTCCGCATCCAATTTGATGCATACTTGGTTCTTTTGCCTTGGCTCGCCTGCCTTCTCTGGGCGTTCTTTGGCGTATGAGCACAAGGTTCTTTCACCAAACAAGCATCTTCTTGAACTTAGAAATAACTTTGAAATTTTGCAAAAAACCGGTTTAACCGGGGTTAATTAAACTTTCCGGATTGCTCTTTCCTGCTCTCCCTTTGCGCAGTTCATGTGCTTATCCCCTACCGGTTTATCTTGCTTGCCATGAAGCCGGTTTGCGGACAGCAGCAGAGTCGAAGACTCCGGTAGGATTTAGCACACTACTAAACCGGAAAGAAAAAACGTTCAATAAGCAACCGGTAAACTGAAAAAATAGACAAGTTACATGCAACTTAAGTTGGGGTAGTCCCCGAGATTCATTCATGGTTCCGGCATCTTTTATTCATAGCATATAAGGTACAAAAAGGAACTTCTTACACCACCACTTCAAGAGTAGAAAGGACGCAACAGAGCTACGTTCCATGGACGCTTGCTCTCTTCTCCGGACCTGTCCGCCTTTCCTTTCTTCCATTCCTGTGCATCTATCAAGTAGTATGCATCATTGTGAAGCACCTTGCTTACAATGAAGGGACCTTCCCATGGTGGCAAGAGCTTATGCCGGCCTTCAGTGCGCTGCACCAGGCGAAGTACGAGATCTCCTTCCCGGAAAACTCTTGGGTTAACCTTCCGGTTATGATAGCGTCTTAGGTTTTGCTGGTAAATGGCTGTTCTTGCCAAAGCCAGCTCTCTTGCTTCTTCTAGCAAGTCCACATCGTTTTCTCTGGCCTCTTTGACCTCTTGCTCAGTATAGAGCTGTACCCTTGGTGAATCATGAATGATATCGGTTGGTATCACTGCTTCTGCTCCATAAACCATAAAGAAGGGAGTGTATCCGGTAGACCGGTTTGGTGTTGTTCTTATACTCCACAGAACTGATGGTAGTTCATCGAGCCAACATCCCGGTGACTTCTCCACTGCATCAATGAGTCTAGGCTTGATACCGGAAAGCACCAGAGCATTCATTCTTTCCACTTGGCCATTGCCTTGTGGGTGTGCTACTGAGCACAAATCCAACCGGATGTTGTTGTCCTCACAGAACCTTTTGAACTCACCTTGAGCAAAGTTGGTTCCATTGTCAGTAATGATGCTATGCGGGTATCCATACCGCAAAATGACATCTTTTAGGAATTTCACCGCTGTATGCCCATCACACTTTGCGATAGGCTTTACCTCTAGCCACTTAGTGAACTTATCCACCATGACCAAGATGTGAGTCATGCTGCTTCTTGCGGTTTTGAATGGTCCTACCATGTCAAGGCACCACACGGCGAATGGCCATGTTAACGGTATTGTCTTTAAACCGGATGCTGGGGTATGGTTTTGCTTGGCGTACCTCTGGCAGCCGTTGCATTTTCTTACCAAATCCTCAGCGTTCTCCAACGCAGTGGGCCAATAGAACCCATGCCGGAATACTTTTGCTACTAACGCCCTTGACGAGGCATGATGCCCACATTCTCCTTGGTGAATTTCCTCGAGCATTTCTTTCCCTTCCTCCGGTTCCACACATCTTTGAAGGACACCGGTAACGCTTCTCTTGTACACCTCACCATTGATGAATGTGTAAGCTTTGGACCTTCTTTGTATCCTCCTTGATTCATTTTCGTCAGCCGGCAAGGTGCCGCTGATCAGGAATTCCTTAATAGGTTTAACCCATGACGGTATCTCTCGAACCAAAAACACCGGTGCATCTATCTCCATGCTATCCACCAGCATCATTTCTTCCGGTATGGGTATAGCAGTCCCCGAGCTTACCGGAGCAGTCCCCGAGCTTGCCGGAGCAGGTCCCCGGTTCCCTTCATCTATATCCATGGGTACTACGTGTGACTCCGGTACAAAAATTGATTCTCGATTCCGGGCTCGGTTTGATTGATGGCACTCTTAAGTGAGCTAGAGCTATTCCAGGAGGAATTTCTTGCCTAGATGAGCCCAGCTTGGACAAAGCATCCGCGGCTTCATTTTCTGCGCGTGGCACATGGTGGAACTCACAACCTTCAAAGAATCCGGCAATCTTTTGCACGTGAAACCGGTATGAGGCCATGTTGGCATCTTTTGCATCCCAATCTCCGGAACACTGCTGCACCACGAGGTCTGAATCTCCATAGCAAATGATCCGGTGTGCACCGATTTCTTTTGCGACCTTAAGCCCATGGATCAAAGCTTCATACTCAGCGACATTATTTGATGCCCTGAAATGTACTTGCAAAACATACCGGAGGTGGTCTCCTTTGGTGAAGTGAGCACCACACCGGCACCTAGACCTTCCTTAAGCTTAGATCCATCAAAGTGCATCTTCCAGTATTCCATCCTCTGATCTGGCGGTTTGTATTGCATCTCCGCCCAATCCACAAGGAAGTCAGCCAAAGCCTGTGATTTTATGGCATCTCTTCTTTCATACACCGGCACGTATGGTGATATCTGGATTGCCCATTTTGCAATCCGGCCGCTGGCGTCTTTGTTGCACATGATGTCGGAAATTGGTGCTTCACTCACCACTTTCATAGGATGCTCCTCAAAGTAGTGCTTGAGTTTTGTGGCGGCCATGTACACGCCATAAGTCATTTTCTGGAAGTGAGGGTAGTTTTGCTTTGAGAGGGAGAGCACCTCGCTCAGGTAGTATACCGGCCTCTGGACGGTTTTTCCTTCCTCATCTCTTTCAACTACAACCACCACACTCACAACCCGGTTTGTTGCCGCTATGTATAACAGCATGGGCTCTCTCTCTAGAGGTGAAGCCAGTATAGGTGCTGTGGCTAGCATCGTTTTTAGCTCTTTAAACGCTGCATCTGCCTGAGGGGTCCAGACGAACGTGTCAGATTTTTTCATGAGAGCATAGAGTGGCAGAGCTTTTTCTCCCAGCCTGCTTACAAACCGGCTTAGCGATGCCAAGCTTCCGGTAAACTTCTGCACATCTTTTAACTCTTGGGGGATAGCCATTCTTTCTATCGCCCGGATCTTTACCGGATTAACTTCTATGCCCCGGCTTGATACCAGGAAACCGAGCAACTTGCCGGCGGGGACACCAAAGGTGCATTTTGCCGGATTGAGTTTCATCCGGAACCGTCTTAAGTTATCGAATGTTTGCCGGATGTCATCGATTAAGGTGTTCTCTACCTTAGTTTTTATCACGATGTCATCCACATATACTTGCACATTTTTTCCAATTTGATCAAACAAGCATTTTTGCATACAGCGCTGGTACGTTGCACCAGCGTTGCGCAAACCAAAAGGCATTGTAACATAGCAATAAGCCCCGTGCGGGGTAATGAACGCAGTTTTTATTTGATCTTCCTTTTTCAAGGGAATCTGGTGGAAGCCGGAATAGGCATCCAGGAAGGACAACAACTCACACCCAGCAGTTGAATCAATCACTTGATCGATTCGTGGCAAAGGAAAAGGATCTCTTGGGCAAGCCTTGTTCAGGTTGGTGTAGTCGATGCACATGCGCCACACCTTCGGAGCTTTTGCCTCCAGGTTCTCATCTTTCTTCTTTTCAACCATCACCGGATTGGCCAGCCACTCTGTGTGCGTGACCTCCACAATGAATCCGGCAACAAGCAGCTTGGTTACCTCTTCTCCTATGATCTTTCTTCTGTCTTCAGCGAACCGGCGCAAGGGTTGTCGCACCGGCTTTGCATCTTTCCGGACGTTCAAGGAGTGCTCAGCCAGCTCCCTCGGAACACCTACCAGATCTTCAGTTGACCAGGCAAAGATATTCCGATTCTCACGGAGGAAGCTGACGAGCGCGCTTTCCTATGCGTGATCGAGGCCGGCACCGATACGAACGGTGCGCTCTGGGTAAGCCGGATCCAGCACGATGTCCTTCGTCTCATTGGTTGGCTTGAACGCCGGTGTGCCCATGTTTTCACTCATTGCCGCTAAGCTCATTTGTGAGGATTGAGCCAGCGCAACAGCCTGTCTCGCATCCTTCTTTTTTCCTCCGCGATCACCAGCGATTCCGCTAGGTTTGATCCGGCAGACGCAGTTTCCAGTGAGACCTTGTAATTTCCCACCACAGTTAGTGGTCCACGAGGTCCCGGCATCTTCATCTTGAGGTAAGCCGTATGAGTTGAGGCCATGAAAGCTGCCAATGCCGGCCTCCCCAGCAATGCATGGTATGGACTGTCCAGATCCACCACCTCAAACTCCAGATTTTCCACCCGGCAATTGTCACGTCCTCCGAATGCCACGTCCACCCGGACTTTTCCTATCGGGGCACAAGACAAGCCAGGAACGATCCCATGGAAGGTTGTGCGCGTTGGCTGAAGCATGTTTTCTGTTATGCCCAACGTTTGCATGGTGTGCTTGTACATGATGTTAATGCTACTGCCATTGTCTATCAGCACCTTGCTGAACTTCACTCGAGTCTGCGGCCCTTTCATGATTGGGTCCACAACAAGAGCATATCCACCCGGATTCGGCATAATCTTGGGGTGATCCTTGATCGACCAAGTAATTTCCCGGTTGGACCACCGCATGTACTTGGGCACCGCCGGCATCACGGCATTTACTTCCATGGAGCGGCGATGTAGGCTTTGCCTCGTCCGTCGGCTCGCTGACAAAAACAACACAGCATACATGTGGGTCTTCGTAAACATTCCGGCCTAAAGGTGGCGGTGGAGGTAGCTGGTTACCATCTTGTTCCACCCGGTTAACTTGCTGGTACTGCTGCCGGTTTGGCCGCACCGGTAGAGCGTTTGGCCCGGTAAGCGGCGGTGGTGGCGGCATCTGCTGCTGCCGCGGCATGTCCGGAGGTGGCATCATTGCATTGCCTCCTCGCCCTTGGGCATCTTTTACTGTCCCTTTTTCCATCAAGTACTTGGTCCAGGTACAATCCTTCGTCAGATGGTTTGACGGGTGTGCCGGATTTGGCGTGTGCCACCGGCAAGGTTGGTCCATGGCCGCTTCCATGGTGTATTTTGCGGGTTCTTGCCAGTTTCTTTTCCGGACCCAGTGGTTTCTTTTCCACCCATTGTTTCTTTGGACCCGCCCATGGCTGCGATCCGGTTCTCTCGCCTCTCGGCTGCCACCGGCATCGTAGTCCTCCCGCACAAGCAAGCAACTTGCCGCGGACCGTACCTTCGATCCGGAAAATCTTCTCTCCTCTTGTTGTTCCGGTTGTCCCGGTGTTGCTCTTGGCGTAGCTGTTCAGTGCTCAGAGTTGCAGGTGCCGGCTGCGTTGGGTCTCCCAACGCATAGTTATCCGCCACACGTATCATTTCGCCAACGTTGTCGGCATGTTCCGCCGCAGCCTTTGCCACAACGGCGAACCTCTTTTGCAGCCACTGCTGAACCAAGCAATGGCCTGCGCCTCGATTATTCCTTCGCAAGAGTTCCTTATGGTATTCCACCGGGCCAGATAATCCCGGTCTGTTTCGTTCGGGCGCTGCAGGCACAGAGCAAGTTGCTGCGGCCTGTTCGGCCTCTGATAGGTACTGCTGAAATTGCTCACAAAAGCTTCCTCAAAATCCAGCCAACCATTTATGCTTCCTGCCGGCAAGTTATTTAGCCAGATTCTTGCCGGTCCAACTAGAAATGACGGTATGATCCTTACGGCCCAACGCCGGTTTCCTCCTCCGGCTACGGTTCCTCCGCCTCCAGCGGACGTACACCGCGGTCACGTAATCCGCGAGCCAATCTTCCGGCTTCGTAGTGCCATCGTATGTTTTTGTGTCACGGGGCAACGTGAAGTTGCGAACAGGTGGTTTTTCTCTCATGATTCTTGGGCCGAAGCACCTTGGACCTGGAGGACCTTCCTCCTCGATCATTTCTGACAAGTATACTCTATCCAGACGGTGCCTTGCATCCCGTTCCGGTAAGTATCTTTCTCCCAAGCGTTCTCCCAGAGGGTTCCGGTATGCTGCCGGTCTGTTAGAATCAGCTTCATCGTAACGTTCCGGTGCCGCGGCCCTTGCCTGCCGGTACCTTGGTGGAGGCATTTCTTCCTCATCTTCATCATACGCTGCCCTTGCAGCCGGATAGTTTTGCCCGGTTTCATGTTTACCGGCATGTTTGTTTCCGGCATAGCCTTCTTTGGTGTAGCCTCGCTCTGCCCCTTGGCTTTTTCTACCGGCATCGTGTTGCCCGGCTTTCTGTTTACCGGCAAGGACCGGATCATACACGGTCATCTGCCGCGCGTTCATTTCTTTTTCTTTTCTTCTGTCCGGATGGGGGGACGAGGCCTGCCCTTGGGACTTGCTTCCGGCATTCTTTGTTGAACGCGCGGATTTCGAGGCTATTGCTTTGTTCAGCCTAGCCAGCTGCTCAGCGTTCTGCCGCTCTACAGCGTCAAGCAGCTCTCTGACACGCTCTTGTTGTTTTGCCGTAGCCTCTCCGGTAAGCGAATCACACGGATCTACGGCAGCCTTAGCAGCTTTTATAGTTTTATCCGGACTGCTCGTACTTAGGTTTCTCTACAATGCTAACAGTATGCAGAGGTACTCTTGCCGGTAAGAATCTCTTTACGCAAATCTCGATCTAGATTGCGAGCCTTAAGCCGGTTTTCCGGTATCCTAGCAGCATGAGCGCTAACGTAAGCAAAGCCATGGGCAGCGTTATACTCACGTACGGTTAGGTTCAGCTCGCGCCGCGCCTTGACAACATCTTTGCCGCTCTCGAGTATCCTCGGGCGCTGCGCCTCCAGCTCCGCTTGAGCCGCCGCCGGGTCGATGTTCCGCGCGATGGGGGTTGCCGCCGCGTTCATCGCCGTTTGGAGAGGCGTTGCCGGTGGCGCGGATGATGCTCCCGCTGCGCCTGCGTCGCGCTCCGGCGGTGGTTTGGCCGCACGGGTCGAAACCGCGCGACCAAGCACCTTCAGCCTCCACCTCCTTTCCCGCACCAGCGACACCGGTCATCATTACCTCGACGCCGCCGGGCGCGCGACCAGCACAGCAGCCATCTTGGCGGGTCCGGTGCCACCAGCACCGGCGAGAGGCGCTGGCGCACGGGGACGGTGCCGAAGTAGATGCGGTGGCTGCCGAACTCGATGATGCGGCCGTTCTTGGGGAAGATGCCGCCGTTGGCGAAGCAGCCTGCGTTGTCGTTGATGAAATCGATGGAGTAGAAGTTCCGCACCAGCCGCGTACACCGTCCGCTCACCGGCGAACTCGAGGAGGCCCGCCCGAATGTGAACTCCAGCATGCGCCACTTCAGGCTCCATGGTGGGCGCCAACTGTCGTCGTGGTGAACAGACAGATGCCATAGGATGGCTTAGATTGGGGCCGAATGGACGCAAGAGGATTCGGGGGAGGGTTTGCAATCAGGTGGGAAGAGGTTCCGGATGGTTTCCTCAAGAACTTGGCTAGGGCCAGAGGTTGAAGAAGAAAGACACAAGGAAGAACTCCCTCTAGATCGCCATGTTCATAGATTCATACAAGCTACAAGCTTTCTCTTCATACACATACGCGTACCTACATGCCCGTGAAGGAGGGCTGCCCCCTCTCCTTATATAGGGGAGAGGGTGGCTTACAGTGCAAGAAACCCTAATGGCATCTTTGATCGGACAAACTACTTTACAGTGGTTACCGTACAAAGCTACTTTAATCATATATGACACCGGAGTCCTCTTTAATCGGGGCGCCGATGTCCTCCGGCTCCTTTGACCGTCATCCTTCCCTTTATCGTCACCCCTTGGTCAAAAGTTACTTTGCTTAGCTCATCCTTGTCTTCTAGCTCCGGAGAGAATCTTTGACCAGCTTTGCCGACAAGCCCTTCCTTCCGGTGGCCCGGTATCTTTTATATCCAATTCCGGTATCCCTCTTATGAGGATACCGGCCTAACCTGTTCAGCCAAACGCCTATCTTAGACTCCGGCATGAACATCAAACCGGTACACTGATGGCTTAAACCATCCGGTTTGGCATGCCTTTGGCATACCGGGGGTCATCCCCCCAACATTCATTGACCACTATTATCGGGTGTGCCGAAAAATAATGGCGCAACTTTCTTGCTGTTGTAATCACTCCATATGCTAGCTTTTGGTACTGCGGGTACCGCTGTTTGGAAGGCGATAAAACATCACTGATGATATATACCGGCCTTTGCACTCCATGGAGTTTTCCTTCTTCTTCTCTTTCAACAACTAGCACCGTGCTAACCACCTGAGGTGTGGCTACGATGTATAGCAGGAGAGGTTCCTTCTCTTTCGGCGCCACCAAGATTGGTGGTGTCGAGATTATGCGTTTCAAATCCTAGAAGGCTCTATCGGCTTCTTCATTCCACTGAAATTTCTCTCTTTGCTTTATTAAAGCGTAGAACGGTAACGCTTTTTCTCCCAGCCTGGCTACGAATCTGCTTAAAGCTGCGACTCGCCCAGTTAGCTGCTGTATTTCTTTCAACTTTGTTGGCTTCCTCATTGTTACGATAGCTTGTATTTTGTCGGGATTTGCTTCAATCCCTCTTGCTGAGACTAGAAACCCAAGAAGTTCTCCTGCTGGGACGCCGAAGGAACACTTCGTCGGGTTCAGCTTGAGGCAGAATTTGTCGAGG
Source organism: Lolium rigidum (assembly GCF_022539505.1). Lineage (NCBI taxonomy): Eukaryota > Viridiplantae > Streptophyta > Magnoliopsida > Poales > Poaceae > Lolium > Lolium rigidum. The sequence goes on along the minus strand of NC_061508.1, from coordinate 314,086,845 downwards.
TTGTCGAAAGTTTCCTTGAGATCCTCGATTAGCATCGTCCCCTTCTTTGATGTTATGACGACATCGTCGATGTACACTTGTACATTTTTTCCAATCTGTGTCGCCAAACACTTCTGCATCATCCTCTGGTATGTTGCTCCCGCGTTTTTCAGACCAAAGGGCATTGTTCTATAGCAAAACACGCCGTAAGGTGTGATGAACGCTGTTTTGACTTCATCTTCTTCTTTCAATCTGATCTGGTTATAACCAGAATATGCATCTAGGAAGGAAAGACATTCGCATCCTGCCGTGGAGTCGATAATTTGATCGATCCTCGGGAGGGGAAAGTGATCCTTTGGACAATGTTTATTGAGACACGTAAAATCGACGCACATGCGAAGGACTTTAGTGTTTTTCTTCGGCACCAACACTGGGTTTGCTACCCATGTGGCCTCTGTATGCAGTTCTTTGATAAAACCAGCTTCTCTTAGTCGATCGATTTCTGACAGCATAGCTTTGCGGTTTGGCTCCGAAAAACGCTGCAAAGGTTGTTTGATTGGCCTCGCTAGTGGATCCAAGTTGTGCTCGGCAAGTTCCCTAGGTACTCCTGGCATGTCAGCTGGACACCATGCGAAGATTTTCCAGTTCTCACGGAGGAACTCGACGAGCGCGCTTTCCTATGCGAGGTCCATGTCGTTTGCGATGGATGTCGTCTTTTTTGGTCCGTCGGATGAATCCGCACCTCCTTAGAATTTTTCTCGGTGTTGAAAGTTGATTCTTTATTTGGCCTTCCGACGTCCGGCAGCACGTCGTAGTCGGGCCGTAAGCCTTGACGCCATATACTCGGCTTGCATCCCGAAAGTTTCTGATAGTCGATGAAAATCCTTATCACACTTATCGGCTAGGGCAAAGCTTCCTTTGACTGTGATTGGTCCCTTTGGTCCAGGCATCCTCCACAACAAGTATGTGTAATGTGGTACCGCCATAAACCTAGCATATGCTGGTCGTCCCAACAAAGCGTGGTACTGTGATGGGAAATCTACGACTTCAAACTCCAGCCTCTCGATTCTGTAATTTTCTCGGGTCCCAAACTGAACGTCGAGATTAATCTTCCCCAGCGGATAACTTGGCTTCTCCGGTGTGATACCATGGAATCGTGTGTCCGTTGGTTTTAAGTTTGCTAGGGATATGTTCATCTTCCTCAATGTATCCGCATACATAAGGTTTAAGCTGCTGCCTCCATCTATGAACACTCGAGATACGTCGAATCCTGCAATTACTGCTGGTAAGATAAGTGTTGATTGCCCTGGTCGAGGAACTTGCTGTGGATGATCCGCTATGGTGAAGCCAATATCTTGCCCTGACAAATTAAGATACTCGACTGTTGGTGGAGGCATTTTTTCTGCCATGAACACCTGTCGCGAGATTACTTTCTGAGCTCTATTGGATGGCCTTCCTTTCTGAATCATCGAGACCGCTCCGTTAGAGTTAGGATCAACATAAGGCGGTGGTGCAGGTGCTGCCGCTATTCTGAGCTGATGTCGATTTTCATCCGTAATCGCGGGAGGAGGTGGCAAGTGAATCTCACTCCTGGGTCCTTGAGGATTTTTGTGTGCTGCCTGAGCATTAGCATGCCCTGCCCACCTTAACATTGCCTGGAAATTTCGACAATCCTTCTGCAGATGCCCTGACTGTCTTTTTCCGTTATTGTCGAGATAAAAATGCATCTGACACGGCCCGTTCATCATCTCTTCGGGAGACACGAAAGGCCTCTGGAACCTTGGCCCGGTGTTTTGCCTATTGTTTCGAGAGTCATCTCTATTGTCGCCTCGATGCTCATTGCTCCTCTGGTAATCATCTCTATTGTTTCCTCCGGCGCTTGCTCGGAAGCCAGCCGAAATTTTCCCAGGAGCATCATAGCTTGAGTACTGCCGAGGAAATCGTCGCCTACTTTGATAATTTCGGCCGCGGTCCTCCTCTGGTGACCTATGCCGTTTGTTGTGAACAGCATCTTCTCCATCTACCCATCTATTTGCTATCTCCATTAACGCGGATACTGTCTTTGGATTGGTTCTCCCCAAATCCTCGACAAAATCTCCTCGCCTGATTCCTGCGACAAACGCATCTATTGCTCTCTCGTCAGATATATTCTCTGCCGAGTTTTTGATGATATTCCACCTTTGGATATATTTTCTCATTGGCTCGTCTGGCTTTTGTCGGCACGCCCTCAGTTCCTCTAGCGATGCAGGTTTTTTGCAGGTAGACCGGAAATTCTTGACGAACACATCCTCGAAGCTATCCCAGCTGTCGATAGATCCTGGAGGAAGTTTCTTTATCCAAGATCGCGCGGCTCCACTCAAATGCACCTGGATGCTTTGCATAGCTGTTGCTCTGGTCCCTCCTGTGAGCTTCACCATCTCGAGGTAATCAACTAGCCAATCCTCTGGATCTTGGAGGCCGTCGAATTTCTTGAAGTTATCAGGCAACTTAAATCCCGAAGGGACTCGAGTTTTTCGGACTCTCCTCGTGAAGCATGGCAAACCGCACATATCCTCGTCGTTTAGCTCTGGGGAATACCGCTGTTCCCTTCTACTTTGTCGCGCTCTGTCGACCCTTGCTTGTGCTGCCGTGTCTCTTGCTCTACTTGGTCCTTCGGGAACTGCTGCTGTTGCTGCCGCAGGTCGTGGACTATTTTGCCTTGCTGTTCCTTTGGGGGGTGTTGATGCAAACGCCGTTCCCATGGCTCCAACTCCTGCCATTGCCATGTTGTACAATGCCTCCCTTGGATCTCCTGGAGGTGTCCTGGATGCAAGGATGAAAGCCTGTGTCGCCATATACCCAGCTTCCGGTGTCTTGGGGATGATATTCCCTCTCGTGTCTATCGACATAAAAGACATGTCGAGGTTTTGAACCAAGTGCTCTCTTTCTCCTTCAGGTATGTTTTGCAACCTTGATCTTGCTCTGTTCCGAGCTTCCCTGTTGCTATCACCCGAAGTTCCAGATTGTCGACTCAGCTCTGCCCTTCGCCTGCTCGATGCAGAGGCTGCTTCCTTTCTTCTGTTTAAAGCAGCTGTCTGTTTTTCCAGTTCCCTTGCGGCTCGTGCGAGCCTATATTGATATGCTTGCAACTCTTCTGGTGTGGCTGTTGTGGCCATTGGTTCCGAGCCATCCATAGCTCTTGCGGCTCTATCCCATGCTGCTTGCGGAAGTTGAACTCTATCTCGAGGTTCAGATCCGATATATTTGTTTCCTAGACCTCGTCGCAATTTAGAGGGATCGATGTATGGATTTCCCAGATCGTCGAAAGCCTCAGATGTTTCCTCCTGGTCACGGCTTGGCTCTCCGATGACATAAATCTGATGGTACTTTGTATTCAGATCTATGCTGGGTTTGGTGACACCATCATAAAGATTGGCGAAGACCTTGCCCACTGTAGTGGATTTGTCGATGAAGTTGAAGCTGTTGACACTGCTTGAGTCATCGCTTATATAGGAGTCCGCAGATGACTAAAACGACATGTCGCTGAAGATCTTGGCGAGCTTTTCTCTTGCCCTGGTGCTGATGAAGCGTGACGACGAAGTTTCTTCCTCTCCTGACTCGATTGACGATGTAGAGTTCGAAAAATCGGAATCGACCGCCGACGATCCCGACGAGATCGGAATTTCGACACGATACGCTCCCTCTTTCTCGACGCGAAAGTGAAATCTTCCGAACGTCATCTCCATAGGCTCATCCAGATACGCATATGCATCCAAACGGGAGGGCGGGTGAGGAACAAAATCGACAGGACCAGTTGCGATCTGTTTACCTCGATCTATCGCGTTGCTTGCTGTTGATGAAGTCGACGATCTTGAACGTGCCATCGAGATCAGATCCTTGACGCCTCTAATTCCCACAGACGGCGCCAATTGACAAGGTATTAACTTGTCAATACCTACAGGTTGTAGACTAGGGTTTAGTTGGAAGTAGAGGGCAAGTAGATCTCGAAGGTTTCAGCCGAAAAGTACTCGACGATTATGAAAACTAGGGTTTGAGAGACAATGATTCGATACTTTCTTTGTCCCTCGGCACCCCCTTATATAGGAGGTGGAGCCGAGGGTTTCGTGATGTACAAGTTATAGAGTCCGGGAAGGTTTCTAACTCATCCCGCAAGATTACAAATAATGCTTCCTATTAGAACTCTAGCTTTCCTTAACAGTATCTTGGGCTTCCGAATCTTCTTATTCTTCGAGTAGTGGGCCTTCAGTAAACCCCGGGTACTATCTTCGGCAGGCCCATTGGGGATGCCTATGTCACTAGGCACTTAGCCACTAAAAAGGTAGGTAGAGGGGCTTTTTTTAGATATGGGAGCATAGCCCCGGCCTCTGCATCAATCGATGCACACAGCCATTTGTTAATAAAAAGCGTCAATCTCAAGTGCTTATTACATAAAGAAAATCCGGTAAACGAAGAGAACTATATGAACAAAACGAAACATCTATAGATGAATGGAAGAAAAAAAGCTATCCATCTTGAATTATGCTAATGTGCCGCCATCCAGTAGCCTGGAAATAACAATCCCGAGTGACCTCCAGGAGCCGGTTGGATCCAGAAACCATGGTATCCCGCTGGTCCGCTGGGAGCAAGTATGCCCATAGTTGTAGCCAATGCGTCGCAGGAAGAATAACTTGCAAAAAAAATTCCCTTTTGTTTATTAAAGATGATATCATTCCGGCTAGTCCAAATCGACCAACAAATTGCCGAAACACCAATTCGAATATATGCTTTATCCTTCTTATTCACTCCATTTAGCCAATTACCAAACATGTTAGCTACATTAGAAGGAGGTGGAATATTATATGTAAATAAAATCAATCTCCAATTTTTTTTTTGCAAAAGGACAATGAAGAAACAGATGGTCAACAGTTCCATTATTGTTACAAAAACAACATTTTTGACATCCTGTCCATTTTCTCTTCGTCAAATTATCCTTAGTAAGTAACACTCTATTGCTTAAAAACCACATGAAAATCTTAATTTTTAGAGGAACCTTAATCTTCCAAAGGTATTTCCGCAAAAATCTAGTATGGCCATTCATAAGATCCAGATACATAGATTTAACATAGATAAACCAGATTCATTTAGGTTCCAAATAAAAGTGTCTGGTTCATTTGATAAATGAATAGACATAAGGCGCTGACATAAGTGTAACCACAAACTATATTTATAATCATTGAAAGTTCTTCTAAAACTAATATTTAGCGCTGGGTGAGCCAATACCGTAGAAACCAACTCATTTTTCCGTTGGACAATATTATATAACGATGGATATTGTAAAGATAGAGGTATTCGCCAAGCCAAGTGTCCTCCCAAAACCGCACCGTCATCCCATTACCAACTTTGAACCTCCCTCTCTTAAAAAACTCCGGTTTAACCCGCATAAGCCCCTTCCAAAAAGGTGAATCTGTAGGTTTGGCCTCTACCTGAGCCAAAGTTTTGTTTTTGATATACTTATTATGAAGTAGTTGTTGCCACATCCCTTCTTCATGTAACAATTTAAAGAGCCATTTACTTAATAGACATAGGTTTTTAAGTTCAAGTACCTCAATAACCAAACCCCCTTGATCCTTAGGTCTACATACTATATTCCATCTAGATAATCTATATTTCTTCTTATCCTCCTCATCTTGCCAAAAAAGCAGGAACGATAATAATCTAGTCTCTTGCGCACCCCTTTAGGAATTTCTAAGAATGATAACATAAACATTGGTAGACTCGTAAGTACAGAATTTACAAGCACCAGGCGATCTTCATACGACGACATATTGCCCTTCCAGCAACCTAACTTTGAAGCAAAACGGTTCTCCATCGGATTCCATTCAGAATTGCGAAGTCGCCGGTAATGGATGGGAATCCCTAGATATCGGAAAGGTAAAGTCCCAGATGTACACCCAAAAATGTTTTTATATTGGTGTTCCAATTTTGTAGCTTTACCGAAACAAAACAACTCACTCTTATGGAAATTAATTTTAAGAACGGATAATTGCTCAAATATACATAAAATGAGTTTCATATTAACGGCCTTAGCTAGATCATGTTCCATAAACAAGATGGTATCATCAGCGTACTGCAAAACTGATACCCCTCCCTCGACTAAGTGTGGAATAAGGCTTCCAACTTGACCCTCCTCTTTAGCCCGAGCTATCAAAATAGCCAGCATATCGGCAACAATATTAAAATGAATAGGTGATAACGGGTCCCCCTGCCTCAGTCCTTTGCGTGTCTGAAAGTTATGTCCTACATCATCATTCACCTTAATCCCCACACTTCCCTTCTCTACAAAACTTCTAATATGCTCGCACCAAAATTTATCAAACCCCTTCATCCGAAGCACCTGCTGGAGGAAAGGCCACTTCAACTTGTCATACGCCTTCTCAAAATCAATTTTGAAAAGGACTGCATCCATCTTCTTACTATGTAATTCATGGATCGTTTCATGTAGCACAACTACTCCTTCTAAAATATGTCTACCCGACGTAAACACAGTCTGAGATGGTCTCACTACCTTGTGTGCCACATCTGACACACAATTAGTAGCTACTTTAGTAAATATTTTGAAGCTGACATTTAACAGACAAATATGTCTATATTGCTGAATTTGTATTGCATTTTCTTTCTTAGGAAGTAAAGTAATAATCTCAAAGTATAGTTTAAATAAGGGAAAGCCACCATTTTGGAAGTGTCCAAACAAGGCCATCAAATCCCCCTTAATTATACTCCAAAATTTTTGGTAGAATTCCACCGGGAAACCATCTGGCCCCGGTGATTTGTTGTGCTCCATCTGATTAATGGCAGCCAAAACTTCATCCTCTGTAAAAGTTTTTGATAGTAGTTCATTTTCCTGGACAGACAATTGCGGGATATCATTGATGCGATCCTCCATCATAGTCACTGAATTATCTTCAGGTGCTCCAAAGAGCTTCTTATAATATTGAGTGATATAAACCTTCAGATTTTCGTCACCAACAATCGTCTCTTCTTCTTGTTCAAGTTGTAATTTTCTTTTTTCTATGTTTTCCATTAGCTATTAGATGGAAATATTTCGTGTTATTGCCTCCCTCTTGTATGTGTTTGATTTTAGCCCGTTGAGCCCATTTTATCTCTCCCTCTCTTCTAAGCTTATTGAGTTGTTCATTTGCCTTTCTTAATTCAGCCCTTTCATCATCATTCAGAAGACATGACTCGGCCTGAATATCAAGGAAATCAATAATATTAAGCAAGCGTTCCTTCTCAATTTTATATTTTCCACTTAAGTTCTTAGCCCAACCTCGTAGAAATCTCCGTAGATGTCTAATCTTGTTTTGCCAATTTACTATTGGAGTTTTACAGGCTGACACAGCCGCCCACTCCCTTGCAACCAAATCATAAAAACCTTCTTGTTCAAACCATGAAAGCTCAAAAGAGAACCGCGCATTATTCCCTAAATGAGCGTGGTCGCCCGAATAAATTAGAAGGGGGTATGATCTGATCCTGTTCGTGAGAGGGCCCTAACCGATACCAGAGGATATTTTTGCTCCCACTCCACACTTGTGAGAACCCGGTCTAGTTTTTCAAAAGTAGGAGTAACCCTTCTACTAGCCCAAGTAAATTGCCTACCCGATAGCACAATTTCCCTCAGATTTAAATTTTCAATGATGGCATTAAACATAAAAGGCCACCTAGGGTTAAAGTTATCGTTGCTCTGGTCCTCTGGTCTACGAAGAATATTAAAATCTCTGGCCAATAAAATTGGTAAAGTTACATTATCACATAATCTCACCAATTCCGATAAAAATTCCGGCTTTCTCGAGTCTTGGGCAGCTCCATAAACAGAGACTAAAATCCATTCAAAACCATCTTGTTTAGAACAGAGGTATAATTTCACACAAAAGTCACCATTATCCACGTTCTTAACCAGAAGAGTAGAATTATTAATGCCAACTAGAATTCCCCCGGATCTCCCACAAGGCGGGAGGCAAAACCAAACAAAGTCGTCTTCACCGGCAAGACTACTCAAAAAAGATTTGGAAAAATTTGAATGACCTGTCTCTAACAAAGCAATAAAGTCGAGAAGATGTTCTCGGATAGCTTCCTTAACAAACTGGTGCTTCCCAGGGTCCTTAAAACCTTCACTATTCCATGATGTACCCCTTAGACTTGTCATTTTAAGAATACTGTTTTTTAACCCTAACTCTATTACTCCTCCGTAGATTAGTCTTATCATAAGACCTCTTTTTCCTCTGTCTTTTTTGAAATTTATTCGGTGCAGGTATATCTAGTATATGTTCCCCAATCAGATCCTCGTCATCAACTAAATCTTCACACAAATTTGAAACCTTGCTAACAATCATGCATTGCAGCCCATTCTCATTTATAGATGTACTATCATCACTCGTCTGTAACATGGTAACAGACCTATGCAATTCATTCTCTAGTATTAATTTAGCCGACATAATCTCTCCATCCCTCGAATTTCCCAACGAAACACCCAAAGAGCTAGCATTACGAATTATTCGTTCGGGAGAGAAAGATAATAAAGACACACTCTTAGCCGTGGACATACCTGTTACACCCAGAGTAGATCGACGCTGAGCAGCATACATAGCCCGCTCTATTTGCGTCTGATCCGCCATAGCCTGAGCCCCAATTCTTGCACTTGCACGTACATCCAATGCCCGTGGTTCTGGGATTCCTCCAAATGCTATTATCTCTTCCCGTGTGTAATTTCTTGAACCCTCTGTCCCCACTTCCGCACATACATGAGAATCAGAAATATAATTTATGGAATTGACAGATAAAGGCTGCTGCAAATCGTTTGTATGCTGTGAAATTTCTTCGGTGATGTAACTCGGGAACCGCCAATCCCATGCATGCTGGGCTGGGTCTGCATGCCCTGTGAGCCACTCCACACTGGCCCAGGTTGGGTTTTCCGCGGTGACTACCCAGCAGCCCCCGACAACGGAGGCGCTGCGGTCGGCCCAGCCAAAACGGCTTGCTGGTCCACCTGTGTTCCCGCCATCCTGGCGATTGATGTTGCATGGCCTGCATGCCTCGGTTGGTGAGCCGGCAGCGGTGATCGATGTACTGCCTCCTCCGAAACTGCCTTGTCATTCAGATTAGGCATTCACTAGTGGAAAACAGGGCTTTCGTGGCGGGTGGTAAGGGCCTTTTGTCGCGGGTGGCCGTCCGCGACAAGGAAGGCGCGATAAAAGGTATCCTTTTGTCGCGGGTCGCTTACCACCCGCGACATATAGTCCACCACGTGGCAGGCGCGGGGCGCGCAGGGGACATGCCCTTTTGTCGCGGGCGGTATTACCACCCGCGTCAAAAGGACCTCTACGTGGCGCGCGCACAACGCTGCTGCTTTAGGGTTTGAGGGGTGCAGCACCCCCCCCGCCACCGACCGCTGTTATTTCATTTTTTCATTCGAAAATATAAGTTGCATATATTTGTACGCTACTAGAAGTGGTACACGTTCATTCATTATATATAGATCGATCAAACAAATATTGGAAGCAAAAGTCGATTCCCCTTACATATTCGTAGATTCCCCTTACATATATATATACATGGAGCTCACGATCGACAAGCGGTACTAAAGACCGTCTATTTGGAGGGAGAGGGAGAGCATCTTTTTGGACTAAACAAGCCTTTGTTGTTTAATACTTCTCTAACCAAAATTCCCGCCAGTTCCTCCGCAATTCCTAGTAGGTGTTCCTTTGGTTTGAGTCTGTCCCGCATGAAGTCGACCTATATACGAAAATGAGATGAGTATGACTATATCAATCTTGATAACGAAATATTGACGATAATAAATAAAGTTGTGAATGTTATTGCTTACATTGAATTTATTTTTGTTCTGCTTCTCAGTGGTTAACATGCGAATGGACTCGCAAACGTAGTATCCACATAGATTCATCCCTTGTGGCTGCTGAGGGCACGGTACAGGAGTAAATGTTAGCTTCTACGCCTGGTACCCTCCTTATGATGTTTCTTGAAAGCTCTCCAAGCCCTGCCAGGCAAAAGAATGATTGAATGAGTGGATAAATAATTGATATCTCACGAAAGATATAGTGCGGCGATGAAGGAAATTACACTTGGAGCAACTTCTGCAAGTCGCAGAACCCGTCCACGCCTCTACTCATTGGGTCTCTTACTTCAACTATTCCCTTATCAGGTTGAATGTCTAGTAGAATCCAGTGGAAGCTGCACATGTTATGTATATACGTCGAGAATTACACTTAACATCGAGTAAGAAAAATTGAATGTGCATAAAAGATCATTAAGACTCTCACTCGTAGTTGTAAGGAAACAATATTGAATCACAAAAATATTGCTCCCCCAAAAACCTTAGTAGGTTTCCCCCCGTTTCTTGGCCTTTATGCTTTACCGTTTCAACATGTACTTTATATGGGTCAACAAACCCAATATTGATAATATTATTACTTTCGCATTCACTAATCTTCAGTCTGCATAAGAGAACACATAAGATATAATGAGTATATGCAATGAAAACGAACATGAACTGAATGAAAATGAACTTATATGTAGTTAACAACTTACAAGCAATAGCAACTCATGAGAGATTTGTCGAGGGCTTCTAAATTGAATAACTGCCAGAGCTGCTCTTTGCTGAACAAGTCGGCCCCGTAGACAAATTTAGGAGCTATATCAGCAGTGGGTAGTGCAGCATCTGCTGCAGACAGCAATTCCTCCACGGTAACTGAACAGGCAGCCGCTAGCCTTGAAGCTTCTTCCATATCGAAAGCACCATGTTCCTGGTACACCTTGGGAACATTAAACACTTTGAGTGCTGGGATCGATTGTTTGGGCTGATCTCCGAGAAGGGGAACTTCCTTTCTTTTTTTGCCTTTTGTCGTTTGCTTGGCCTTGAGGGGTGCACTTGTTGAACTTGACTTTTTCTCGGCTGCACTTCTAGCTGATGATTTGCTCGTGCTAGCAATATCCTTCTCCTTAGCCTTTTCATCCTTCTTCTCATCAATTACCCTCGCAAGGTGGCGTGTATAGTCATCCTTCTTCTCGTGTAAGTCATACTGCGATGGTGTGTTCAGAAAACTAACAGCATATTCTTTTTGCTTCTCTGTGTATGGCTAGGTTTTGGCTTATGAAGCTATTCATACGTGTGTTTCTTAACAATGGCGTCATTTTCCTCGTCTGTACGATCGTAAGGACGGGGGGGGGGAGGAACCTTTGGTACTTTTGGGAGGGGCGACATCTTGCGGACAGGACTCTTGAAATGCTTCCGGCTGCGTGCATTCCGAGTCTTAGTGGGCGGAGGCGGCGGCGCTGGAGATGGAGATGGACTACAGATGTCGTGGTCGACGTCGTACCCATGGGGTGATGGTGGCGACATGTGATCAGTAGGAGGAGGTGATGGTGGCCTGCGATCACCTGGAGGAGGTGATGGTGACCTGCTGGGACGACCGGTACTAGGGGCTACCCGGCTGGCAGCCTGATGTTCTTCTTTTCCCGGAGAATGATTTCTCCCGGCACCACTCCGAGTGTAAGCCCCCCATCACCTCCGGGGATTTCGAGCTACGGTGTCTCCCACGACGGTACAAGCTGAATCCACCCCGACACGAGCATAGCCAGCCGGAATCTGATTGCCATGCCATGTTGCCGGCTCACCTTCGGGTCCAAATGCGGGTAAGACATAGCCGACCGCCACCTTAACAGACATGTTCCTGAACACCTCATGGAGATCACAAGGTGTTTGCTCCTTGATTCCATCCAAGGGGTCACCAGGACCGGCATCTATCATCCGTGTAGGCGGGGCCTCCGAGTCGGCCACGCTGCTGTCTTGTCGCTGAGATATGTCGGCGGTATTATCTGGCTGGCGATGTCCTTTAAGTTCATTAATCTCTCGCTGCTGCTGCTGAATCTCCCGCTTCTGCTGGTCTAGTTGCCATTGTAACTCAGCCATCCGGTCATTCTGCACCTCCAGCTCGCGTTGTTTTGCTCTCGCTCGGCTTCTATAAGTCTCCGCGTCATTCGGAAACCCAAGCGCCCAAGGAACACTAGGGCCGTAGCCTCTTGTTCGTCCTCCCTTTTCAGGATTACCGAGGACAAGCGTCAATAAGTCTTTCTCTCTATCGGGAGCAAACTTCAGTTTTCCCGCTTTAATATCAGCCGTCACTTCAATCCATTTTTTCCTGGGTACCCTAACCTTGCTGTCACTTTCAACAAGGTTCCCTGTCTTCATGTCATACTCACAACCATGCCCAATGAACCAATTTCGAGCCCTAGTGTCCCATCCTTCTCGCTCTGGTTATGGAGTGATCCCATTCAGCTTCATCTCAGCCTCTTGTGCATCCCACTTAGGCATGGCTACTTCGTAGCCCCCTCGGCCCGTATGATGGTGATATTTCTTTTCGCTTGCATTCTTCTTGTTTTTCTTTGACGGAGTTCACGGCGTCCTCTCGATTCTTTGTACTTGCACAAATTCTTCCTAGTTATGCTCCTGCTTCGCTAGATAGTTTTCGAATACTGGAGGCTTCTTTTCGGCCGTATAAGCTGACCATAACCGGTTCTTATACGCTCGGAAAAGTTCCCCCATCTTCTTATGAGCCCATTTCTTCACTAGCGCCCTCTGCTTGGCATTCTCAGACTCCGATCCCAAATTTGGCAAAGTAAAATGTGACATGAGGTCGTCAAAAAGTGTGTTTTTGTACCTATCGGCAACCTGATGTTTGGACACATTCTTGGTCTTGTTCCATTCTCTAATAGTGATCGGGAGATGATCTCTAACCAGAACTCCGCATTGATTCTTAAATGTCACTCTGACACTCGCAGGTGCCACCGGTTGGCCTTTGGGTGATATAGCTTCAATGTTGAAGTGGTCTTTTTTGCCCAATTTCTTTGTCGGCCCTCGTTTCTCCAACTTATCTTCGGAGGCCTAACAGAATAAAAATCAGTTAATTTATATACATATGTACATATAGAATTCCATTAATGCCTCAACTGATCGTATACCTCGTCATGACCGGAGCCGTCGGCTTCTCCATCACCGGAGCCGTCGGCTTCTCCATCACCGAAGTCCTCGGCTTCTCCATCACCGGAGCCGCGGTCTTCTCCAGCTCCGGAGCCGTCGGCTTGTCCATTACCGGAGTCGCGCTCTTCTCGGTCAGCTTCTGGACCATCGCGGATTATGTCCTCGAAAAAGTCTTCCTGTTCCAAGTCTCGATGGATTTCGAATGGATCCATTGTTTCTGCAAAAAATTAAATCGATAAGTACATGGTCTAACCCTAACCAAACCCTAACCCTAATGGAGACGCGTGTTTAATTACGAGAGGGAGAGGGTGTCGGCGATGCGTGTTTGCGAGAGGGAGAGGGTGTCGGCGACGCGTGTTTGCGAGAGGGAGAGGGTGTCGGCGATGCGTGTTTGCGAGAGGGGGAGGGTGTCGGAGACGCGTGTTTACGAGAGGGAGAGGGTGTCGGCGACACGTGTTTGCGAGAGGGAGAGGGTGTCGGCGACGCGTGTTTGCGAGAGGGAGAGGGTGTCGGAGACGAGTGTTTACGAGAGGGAGAGGGTGTCGGCGACACGTGTTTGCGAGAGGGAGAGGGTGTCGGCGACGCGTGTTTGCGAGAGGGAGAGGGTGTCGGAGACGCGTGTTTACGAGAGGGAGAGGGTGTCGGCGACGCGCGTTTGCAAGAGGGAGAGGGTCGGTGTCGGCGTCGGGTATATCTATCTTATCGGAAATGAAAAACTAAATACATACATAAACTAATTAACAAACTCAATACATACATATACTAACTAACAAAATACATACATATACTCATTAACTAAACTAACTAACTAAATACATATACTAATTAACTTAATACATACTAACTAAACCTAAAACTAATCAATTAACTATAATACATACTAACTAAACCTAAACTAACTAACTAAATACATATACTAATTAACTTAATACATACTAACTATACTCATTAACCTAACTAACTAAACTATACTAATCAATTAACTATAAAAAAAACTGAAAAATCAAAAAAAAGCAACGGCCGAGGCGCGGCGGCGCTACCTTGCAGCGGCCGAGGCGGCGGCCCGAGGCGCGGCGGTGCAGACGGCGGCGCCGGAGTAGGCGCCGGAGAGGAGCCGCCCGAGGCGAGCGGCACAGGCGGCGGCCCGAGGCGCGCGGACGGTGTCGGCGGCGATGGCCCGAGGCGCGCGAGAGGGCGGCGGCGGCGATGGCCCGAGGCGGAGCTTGCGCGCGCGGCTGAGGGCGTCGGCGGCGGCGGCGGCGCTGAAATCCGGCAGCCTGGCGGCGCTATTTTGCGTTAGGGTGGCCTCCAGTGTCGCGGGTGGCGGCTCCGCCCGCGACGCCCACCTTTTATACCTACCCCCCTTTTGTCGCGGGTGGTGGCACGACCCGTGACAAAAGCCTTTTGTCGCGGGTCGTGCCACCACCCGCAACAAAAAGGGGGTCTTTTGTCGCGGGTCGTGCCACCACCCGCGACAAAAGGGGGTATGAGCTGATCCGTGGGAACTGCATCCAACGGCTCTGGCCGTTTGAATCCAACGGCCTAGAGCCGTTGGACGCGGATCAGCTCATACCCTCTCAGTCTGTTTTCTATTTTAAATTAATAAAACTATTATTTTAATAACTTTTGAATGGTAACTCAAATACAAATGTTTTATATATGAATATTGATCAGAAAAAGCTAATGAACATGAATATGACATCCATATACCTATTTGCATCTCGCATCATATCAAACATTGATAGTCGTGTATGTTTCACCCCTGTGCACTGCCGCCGTGTCACACGTGTCGCGTCCCCGTGCCACGTGTCGCGCCCCGTCGACGCCGTCGTGCGACGTGTAGCCACCGCTTCCACGTGCCTCGCTCCGCCGACGCCGTTGTGCGACGTGTAGCCACCGCTTCCACGTGCCTCGCCCCGCCGACGGCGGCGTGCGACGTGTATAGCCGTGGCTTACACGTGCCATGCCCCGCGTGCGCTATAGAGAGCGACGAGTGCGGGCGCAACCACACGTCGCCACCGCCTCCGCTCATTCATCTTCGGGATGCCTCCACGTCGTCGAGGGGCGTCCGGTTTCTGTGGTGTTCTACGGCGTCCGAGCGGTAGGTTCTACGCCGAGATACGCGCCGGTGGCTTCCACCTCACCCTCGGCACGTACAACACGCCGGAGCTGGCGGCGCGCGCTTACGACGCGGCAGCGTGGCGTTTTCGGCGGCCACGGCGCGACATGAACTTCCCGAATGTTGAATCGCTAGAGGAGGCGGTGTTCCTCGCGCCACCGCCGTGCCTCGTCGACGACGAGGACCATCGTCGGCACCGCCAGGTGCAGCGCAGGATCGCCATCGCCGAGCACGACGAGCAGTTGATGCGCTAGTGGAGGGCGCAGTTCCCCAACGACGTCGACAACACCGACGCGTTCTTCGCTAACCTTAGGGCACAACGCAGGTCCAACGGGCGTCATCGTCGGGTCGTCGCCACCTTCGAGCTCGAGAACCCGAATACAACTTGGACCGAAAACGACCCTCGGTGGGATGACATTTGGACGGAGACAACCTCCGACGACGAGTAGAGACTAGAATAGTAATTTATCTATTTTATTATAATTTCAATAAAGTCGTTGTCGGTTCTATTAGTTTAAATTTAGTTTATAAAGTCATTGTCAGTTGTTTTTGTTCAATAAAGTGGTTGACACGAAATTTATTACGATTGAACTGAAATTAAAGTACAGAGCTCAACTGAAAATTAAGATACATGGCCAGATTCGAATGTTGGAGCCATTCAATCATAGTCCTGCCTAGCCCTATAATAGTCGCCACTGTAGTCATCATAGTCGCCGACGTCATCGTCACTAGCATCGGGGTCGCGGTTGTCGAACCTCGGCGGGTGAGCACGCGTGGGCTGGATTCAATCATAGTGATGAGGTTTGCAGATATGAGTCCAAGCCTACATATATATAGTGGAAAAATAGCGGTAATGCGGGAAGAAAATAGGCGGGAACGAAGTGGCGTGCAAAACTTTCATCCCGGGTGGAGGCTCCAACCGGGACAAAAGAGCGGGGAGACTTATCTAGGAGGGCCTTATCTGGGGGGCTGATGTGCGGGTAACCTTTTGTCACGGCTGGTGGGTGCAACCGGGACTAAAGGCTGTCGGCGGGATAAGGATGTGTCGGTAACCTTTTGTCACGGTTGGTGGCTGCAACCGGGACTAAAGGCTGTCGGCGAGGATAAGGACGCGTGGGTGGATGCCTTTGCTCGATGAGATAAAGCATGTAGCGCACGACGCCCTGTCGAAGGAACAAGACAAAGTAGAAGCGGTGCCGTGCCTATAAAAGGAGCATCGATACGCCATGGCAAGCAGCTCAACAAGCCAACATGGATGGAGAGTTTCATGCCCATGGATGGAGGAAAGGGTTGGGAAATCTCCCGTGGCGGAACTTCTCGAAGATGCCCTTGGTGCACACGCCCTATGGCATCTTCGGAAGTTCCGCCTCGGAAAATATTTTCCTGCTAGCCCGTGAATGACTCCATCTCCTCTAACAGTGTTGGGGAAAGGGTTGGGAAATCTCCCGTGGCGGAACTTCTCGAATATGCCCTTGGTGCACACGCCCTATGGCATATTCGGAAGTTCCGCCTCGGAAATATTTTCCTGCTAGCCCTTGAAAGACTCCATCTCCTCTAATGCCTTGCCAAGCAGATCAACAAGCTAAGCACAGTTTCATTCCCATGATGAAGGAAAGGGTTGGGAAATCTCCCGTGGCGTAGCTTCTCGAAGATGTCGTTGGTGCACACGCCCTACGGCATCTTCGGAAGCTACTCCTCGGAAAAATTTCTCTGCAAGCCCGTGAAAGACTCCGTCTCCTCTAACAGTGTTGGGGAAAGGGTTCTTATTATTACATAAATGTAGAGATTGTCTTGGGAACTATATATGAAGAATACATTCTTACATCGCCATCTACTGTTGTGATCTTCTACGCTGTAGCCATGGAGAATCTTCATCATTTAGCAAGATGATTGGGTCAATTTTCACCGTGAAGGGCGGAATTTCTTTAAACTTATTATAATCTTCGACATGTACTGTCTTGTCATCCACTCCCACTATGTTTCTTTTCCCGGAAAGAACTATGTGGCGCTTTAGCTCCTCCGTTGATGTATTCTTTTGTTGATTTCTTTTTCTCGATTTGCTAGACATGTCCTTCACGTAGAAAACTTGAGCCACCTCGTTGGCTAGGACAAATGGCTCGTCAGGTACGCAAGATTGTTGGGATCCACTTGTTGTCATACCGTACTTATCGTCTATATGTACACCGCTGAGCTTCACCCATTTGCACCGAAACAAAGGGACCTTAAAAGTGGGTCCATAGTCAAGTTCCCATATCTCCTCTATATATCCATAATATGTGGTGGTCTGCCCATTCTCGTCTTTTGCATCAAAGCGGACACCACTGTTTTGGTTGGTGCTCTTTTTATCTTGGTCGATCGTGTAAAATGTATTCCTATTTATCTCGTACGCTTGGAATGTACATATGTTTGAAGATGGTAACCTGGCCAACAAGTACGAGTTGCTCTACAACGGTGGTGTCACGCTTCGATGGAAAAGATGAGATGTCTTTGCAACCAAGCTGCCGAAGGTATTCATGTGTTCACGTGTAATCCATGAATGGGGCTTGCCGGGTTTATTTCTCGTAAAACATGCTTATGTTTCTCGATGTACGGAGCCACCAAGCTGGAATTGTATAGAGCTGTGTAGTGTGCTTGATTGAAAGAAATCTTGTCCCTGCACACCGTTGCTTTCCTTCCTAGTGTGCCTTGTCCAGTCAGCCTCCCCTCATACTGAGATTCAGGAACACCAATCGGCTTAAGGTCAGGAATAAAGTCAACACAAAACTCAAAGACCTCCTCAGTTCCGTAGCCCTTTGAGATACTTCCTTCCGGCCTAGCTCGGTTATGAACATATTTCTTTAAAAATCCCATGAACCTCTCCAAGGGGAACATATTGTGTAGAAATACAGGACCGAGAATTCTAATCTCTTCAACTAGGTGAACGAAGAGGTGCGTCATAATATTGAAGAAGGATGGTGGGAACAACAACTCGAAGGCGACAAGACATTCGACCACATCTTCCTGTAATCCGACAAAGTTTACGGATCCATTACCTTCGAGAAATTGCGTTGAGGAATGCACATATCTTCACAATGGCTAGTCGAACATTTTACGGTAGAAGTCCCCTCAATGCAACCGGAAGCAATTGTGTCATAAGCACGTGGTAGTCATGGGACTTTAGGTTCTGGAATTTTTCTCCTTCATATTTACTATTCCCTTTATATTCGACGAGAAACCAGACGGAACCTTGATACTGAATAGGGCTTCAAAAAAGATCTCCTTCTCTTGTTTGGTAAGAGCGTAGCTGGCAGGCCCTTCAAACTTCCCTGGATGATTGCTGTTTCGTCCTTTATGATGTTCCTGGTCCACACGTGCTTCTGTTGTATCTTTTGTCTTCCCATACACGCCCAGGAAACCTAGAATATTCACACAAAGATTCTTGGTCAGGTGCATCACGTCGATTGCAGAGCGGACTTCCAGGACTTTCCAATATTCTAGCTCCCAAAAAATAGATTTCTTCTTCCACATGGGCGCGTGTCCGTCGGCGTCTTTCGGAACAGGTCGACTACCGGACCCTTTCCAAAGATAACATTTAAATCCTTGACCATGTCAAATATATCGGCACCACTACGGGGGACGGGCTTCGGACGGTTGTACGCACTCGCCATCGAAATGCTTGCCTTTTTTCCTTAAGGGATGCTTGCGCGGAAGGAAACGGCGATTGTACGGGTACACAACTTTTTTGGTTTTTCCCAAATATTTACCTTCGATCTCATCTAAACGAGTGTGTGCATGCGTTGTATCCTTTGTTCGTACTGTCCTGAAATGTTACTAAGAGCGAGGCCAATCATTGATGGTTACGAATAGCAACGCTCGTAGGTCAAATTCTTGCTCGGTGTGCTCATCCCACACACGTACACCTGGTTTGGCCCACAACTCCAAAAGTTCATCAACTAATGGCCTTAGGTACACATCAATGTCGTTGCCGGGTTGCTTTGGGCCTTGGATAAGCACTGGCATCATAATGAACTTCCGCTTCATGCACAACCAAGGAGGAAGGTTGTAGATACATAAAGTCACGGGCCAGGTGCTGTGACTGCAGCTCTGCTCCCCAAAAGGATTCATGCCATCTGTACTTAGACCAAACCATAAGTTCCTTACCTCACCTGCAAAATCCGGGAACTCTTTCCCGATGTTCCTCCACTGCCGACCATCAGCGGGGTGCCTCAACATCGTGTCTTTCTTACGTTCTTCCATGTGCCATCGCAACAACTTGGCATGCTCTTTGTTTCTGAACAAACATTTCAACTGTGGTATTATTGGAGCATACCACATCACCTTCGCAGGAACCCTCTTCCTGGTTGGCTCGCCCTCAACATCACCAGGGTCATCTTTTCTGATCTTATACCGCAATGCACCACATATCGGACATTTATTCAAATTCTCGTACTTCTCACCGCGGTAGAGGATACAGATCATTAATGCATGCATGTATCTTACTGCACATCTAATCCTAGAGGGCAGACAAGCTTCTTTGCTTCATATGTACCGACGGGCAATTCATTATTTCTTGGAAACAGACTTCTTTAATATTATCATCAATTTCTCAAATCCCGAGTCGGTCACACCGACCTCTGCCTTCCATTTCAGCAATTCCAATATGCTACCCAGCTTTCTCCGCCCATCTTCACAACTCTGGGTACAACAATTTGTGGTGGTCCTCTAACATCTTGTCGAACCGCAACCTCTCCTTATCCGTGCCACATTCTCTTCTTGCATCGAAATGGCCCGACGAAGATCATCATCAACGGGATCATCCGATGCCTGTTCTTCACCTCCTTCTTCTTCATTATCGTCCATTGCGGTATCATCGCATTCGGAGAACATAGATCGGTACTGGTCATCATTATCTTCTTCTTCATCGCCGTCTTCCATCATAACCCCTTCTTCTCCGTGCTTGGTCCAAACATTATAGGCTGGACATGAATCCAAACCGAAGCAGGTGGCTCTTAATGTCTCTTAAGCAAGAGTAATCCTTCTCGTTCTTACATTTTAGACATGGACAACACATAAAACCTTGCTTCGACTTGTTGGCCTCGGCCACAAGCGAGGAAAGAATTCACGCCCTCTCCGAAAGCGGGAGCACATCGGTTACCGTACATCCATGGATGACTCATCCGCATCATAAGTACAATTATATATGTATCGAGATGCAATCACCTTGCTAAAATTAATATTGTACGGACTATGTATATATATACGAGAAAATAGTTGCTAACCTTTTAGGATCAAAAAGAGGAGAAATCTTATCAAATAAAATCAAGTGGCATCCCTCTCACAAGCATTCCATCAAACACCTCTTGTGCACATGTAGAAAAAATGAGCTAGCATACACCTCCACCTTCACCACCAAGGAAAAAATGAGGTGGGGAGGGGCTGGCTGCGTGTCTATATATAGGCATGGCCCTTTTGTCGCGGGCCGTATTACGACCCGCGACAAAAGGGGTGCCGACAGGAGGCGCCAGCCCTCAGACCCCTTTTGTCGTGGGTCGTAATACGGCCCGCGACAAAAGGGCGCGACAAAAGGCCCTGCCCGTTCCAAATCGCTTCGGAGCGACGTGGCCACCCTATTTGTCGCGGGTGCAGGCGCGCCCGCGACAAAAGGCTCCCACGAAAGCCCTATTTTCCACTAGTGATTGCATGGCTGCTCAAAAATTTGTCTCCTCTATGCTTAGCACTAGACAGAGGAGATACAGCAGTATTAAAAACAGGTTCAAGAAATATAGGACTAATCAAAGTAGATGCAAAACTAGAACTTGAATACCTTGGCGTATTCTCAAAATGTTTAGTTTGCATGTTCAAAGTGGTATTTAGAATTTTATTTTCCTTTCCCAAGCACTGTGCCAAAACAGATGTACACTTTGCAATCCCTGTACCATTGTTCTGGGCTGAAGTGGTATTTGTATCACCTTCATTATTCTCAACATTGGAGGTGCTCTTGGATCTTTTAGATTCTCTGTTAGATGCATTACCATTATGCCCATTACCACTGCCCCAAAAATCATCATCTTGTTTTGGAGTATCAGACATTGTCACATCAACCGAAGTTGAACGCTGTAATCCCTCCACTTCAAAACGTAAACGAAAGAAATCATTCTTTATTTTTAAATCCCAAGTATTGGGTATTAAATTGGGATCAAGACATGTAACAAGAATGCACAGAACTTTGTTGGCCCTGGTGAAAACAATATCCAAATCCTTCGTTTTACCAAAAACATCACCTATAGCCCACATTGCCAGAAAATCATCTAGTGCCAAAGGGGGCAGATCATACACACATACCCACACATCCTCAGGAGTCCATACTGGCTGAATGTCTATTTTCCAGAAGCCAAAATGCATATGAATAAGAGTACCTGGTACCTGGAAACGGTCAAAACGCTGCACTCTCACTAAATCATGTTTGCCCGGAAAATTAACTCTGAAAGTATTATCCTCTACCATCTGCACCTCCCATTGGTATTGTTCATCCGTGTCCACTATCCATCTCAGTTGTGTGACAATTTCATCAACTGAGAGAGATCCTCTAGTTATTTTGACTCGGCCCAATCTAGTGTTTTCAACACAAGGTCTCCCCATAGATCGCCCATAGATCGCCCCAGGACATACTTCCATAAAGAGGCTCCACCAAAACATCAGGTGTTCCATCTTGAGGTGACATAGATCTCCCGCAGTTGATTGATCATCCAGCAGATACCAGCTTGATCCCTAGTCTTGGAGTTTATACTCCACAGCCGCAAGAAAATCATAGTCTTAAAAATAATAGCAGAAGGATGATTAATGAATTTTCTCTCAATCGTCATTTTATTGCGGACTTGCCACAAGGCTCAAGACTGGGCCAGAAACAGCAACCAAAGCCATCTGCGCGAGGCCCCTGCCAAGCTAGATAGGACATGGTGAAACTGTGCGAAATTAGACGGATTCCAGTTGCAGCCAAGCAGTTGTCTTAACACACTCCAAGCAAACCTAGCTAGCAAGCATTTGAAGAAGACATGTGACCCATCCTCGAAGTCGCCACATAAGGCGCATGACCCATCTGACGGGCCCTCACTATCTAGCTGCTGGAGGGTAACTTATCTAAGGCGAGTTGCCATGAGAAAATCTTGATTTTAAGCGAGACAGCCGCAGTCCAGAGGTCTTTGTGGTATAGCACTGTCGCACCCTGCGACAATTTGGTGTACATGGAATTCACAGAGAAGAGCTCAGAGCTGTTCAGGTGCCAGGAGACTTGGTCAGCCCCCCGCCCAAGGTCACAGCTGCCACCAGCAGGCGAAGCTCCCTCCACTGGTCCATACCATGCGGATCTAGAGAGCGGCGAAGGTGTACGGCCAACTCATCTTTCACGAAAGACTGCGCCACTAACACATTTGGGTCTCCGCAAATGGCAAATAGAGAAGGGAAGCTATCTTTCAAAGGGGCTGCACCTAACCACCAGTCTAACCAGAACCTGGTACGGGCTCCACTGTGCACTGAGAACTTCGTCCCCAAGGCAAAGTAGTGCTTGATTTTATGAATGCTTTTCCAAAACAGAGCGCCACCTTGTCCCGTCCCGGCAAAAAGGTTGTCGGCATCAGTGTATTTAGCTCGTATGATCTTGGACCAGATAGCATCGTCTTCATGGTAAAGACGCCAAACCCACTTTAGAATAAGGGCAATATTCATCTTCTTGGTGTTCAGTAAGCCTAGAACCCCCCCCCCCCCACATTTCTTTTGGTCTACACACCGTGGGCCAGTTGATCAGATGGTATTTGCGTTTATTTTCTGACCCCACCCAGAACAACTTAGCGCGACTACAGTCGAATTTGGCGTGGATACCGTCATAAAGGAGGAACAGGCCCATTGCAAAGGTAGGGAGATTATCCAGGCACGCGTTAGAAAGGGTAAGTCATCCACCCGAGGATAAGAATTTACTAAGCCAAGGTTCTATTTTCCCTTCCATCTTCCGAACCAGGAAGAGCCATTGTTCTAAGGACAGTTGAGATAGGTAGTCTAAGATAGGTGAATGGGAAGGCTCCACACTTGCAGCTAAACAGGTTGGCAATTCTAAGCTGCTCCTCTGTCGACTGACCCATCGCAATCACTTCACTTTGTGGTAGTTGATTTTTAGCCCCGACATGTCTTCGAAGCACATGACTAAGAATTTAAGGTTGGTTATGTCCTCGTCAGAGTTTTGAATCAGAATGAGCGTGTCATCTGCGTATTGGAGGTGAGATATGCCGCCGTCAAGGAGGTGAGGCACAACCCCATGAATGTGCCCTGCTCTTGATGCCACCGACAAAATCCCAGAAAGAGCTTCTCCAATAAAGTTGAAGAGTAACGGCGAGAGCGGGTCCCCTTGACGCACGCCTCGCTTGTTTCTAAAGTAAGGTCCAACCTCACCATTGATGGAGATGGCGGTTTGGCCTCCCATAACTAGCTGCAAGATGCGGTGGATGAAGCCTTCGTTGAAACCTTTTCGACCTAGGCCTTTCCCCAGGAAGTCCCAGTTCACTCTGTCATACGCTTTTTCAAAGTCGAGCTTGACAAGGATTCCACCCAACTTTTTGACCCATAGCTCGTGCACTATCTCCATTAGCGCAAGAGAGCCGTCTAGGATATTCCTTCCCTTGATGAACGCAGTTTGGAAAGGGCTAATGATCTTATTGTCAATAGGATCCAATCTAGTCGCATACCCTTTGGAGATGATTTTGAAGATAACGTTTATGAGGGCAATCGGGCGGTACTGCGAGATTTGGTCTGCCCCGACAACCTTAGGAATCAAAGACAAAATGCCGAAGTTGAGCCGAGAGATGTCGATGCGCCCCAGCACAAAGTCATTCAAAATGTGTAAAACCCCCTGTTTTACCAGCGGCCAGCATCGTTTGAAGAAGCACACAGGAAAACCGCCTGGGCCCGGAGCGGTTTCCGTTTTCATCTCTTTGACAATCTCTTCGATCTCTTCCTCCGAAAAAGTTAGGAGGATCAAGGCGTTGTCCGCATCAGAGACGCACTCAGCCTCTCCCCGGCGCCAATGCACAGATCCGCTGAGCTGACGTGCCCAAAAGTTCTATGTAGAAGGCATACACATGCTCCTGAATTTGCTTTGGGTCTGAGATGACCCCCATCCCCAGGGGTGTTGAAGCTGGTGATCAAGCATTTTTGTCGTCTCCCATTGGCTATGGCGTGAAAGTAAGCCGTGTTTGCGTCCCCCTGGAGAGCCCACTTAACTCTGCCACGCTGTCTCCAATGCTCCTCTTCCAGCTGGTATATCTGTAGAAGTTCCTCTTCCAGATGATATCTAAGCGCCCAAGCTTCCTCGTCTAGCCCAGACGAGTCAGCTTGTAGGTCCAGCGTCGTAATCTGCTCTAACAAGGTGGATTTAGCTTGTCTGTTGTCGTGTCCAATGTTACGGTTCCATCCTCGCAAGTATTGCCGCAAGCCCGCCGACATAAACACCCACCAGTCGATGATGTCTCGCCCCCCAATGCGAGCCATCAATCTCTACCAAAGGTCCTGGATCATAGGGAGAAAGTTGTGTCGTGCAAACCAACCTGTAATCGGGGTCCGGACAGTATTTTGAAGAAGAACCGAGGCGTCCGGACAGGTGCCCCATCGCCTGTGTCGAACAGCATCGTGGTGTGATCCGAGCCAAGGCTAGTTTCGGCCATCAGGGAACAGAGGGGAAAGATCGCCTCAAAGGAAGGGGAGACAAAGACTCTATCAAGCACCGATCTGACCGGGTTTAATTGTCGATTGGACCAAGTGTATCGTGCTCCTGTACGTGGGATCTCCCTTAGAGCCCACGTTGCTATATAGGTATTGAAGAGATCAATAAGTGACCAATCACCTCCATCTTTGCCTTCGATGGACGGTGCAACAGGGCTGCACTGATGAAGAATTGACCTGTAGCTACAGCTCCTACCTCAAATAGACTGTCCCGGCACCCAATGAGCATCCCCCAGAATGCCCATTAGCTGGGAGCCAGCACCAAACAAACTTATCTCTGATTTCGAGGCTGCGGAGCTCGGCGTCCCTGAAATCTTGCTTTATTGTTTCTTGTAGTATGAATATATCTATCTTGTGTAGGCGGAGGTAATCTTTGAAAGGGTTCGACGCCCCTGAGACGTCTCCAACGTATCGATAATTTCTTATGTTCCATGCTACTTTATTGATAATACCTACATGTTTTATGCATACTTTATGTCATATTTATGCATTTTCCGGCACTAACCTATTAACAAGATGCCGACGAGCCAGTTGCTGTTTTCTGCTGTTTTTGGTTTCAGAAATCCTAGTAAGGAAATATTCTCGGAATTGGACGAAATCAACGCCCAGGATCTTATTTTTCCACGAAGCTTCCAGAACACCGGAGGAGATACGAAGTGGGGCGACGAGGCGACGCCACACCAGGGCGGCGCGGCCCAGGCCCTGGCCGCGCCGGCCTGTGGTGTGGGCCCCTCGTGGCGCCCCTAAACCTACCTCTTTCTCCTACTTAAGCCTTCGTTGAGAATATCTCCAGTACCGAGAGCCACGATACGGAAAACCTTCCAGAGATGCAGCCGCCGCCAATCCCATCTCGGGGGATTCAGGAGATTGCCTCCGGCACCCTGCCGGAGAGGGGAATCATCTCCCGGAGGACTCTTCACCGCCATGGTCGCCTCCGGAGTGATGTGTAAGTAGTTCACCCCTGGACTATGGGGTCCATAGCAGTAGCTAGATGGTCGTCTTCTCCTAATTGTGCTATCATTGTTGGATCTTGTGAGCTGCCTAACATGATCAAGATCATCTATCTGTAATGCTACATGTTGTGTTTGTTGGGATCTGATGAATATGGAATACTATGCTATGTTGATTATCAATCTATTATCTATATGTTGTTTATGATCTTGCATGCTCTCCGTTACTAGTAGAGGCTCTGGCCAAGTTTTTGCTTGTAACTCCAAGAGTGAGTATTTATGCTCGATAGTGGGTTCATGCCTCCATTAAATCTGGGACAGTGACAGAAAGTTCTAAGGTTGTGGATGTGCTGTTGCCACTAGGGATAAAACATCAATGCTATATCTAAGGATGTATTTATTGATTACATTACGCACCATACTTAGTGCAATTGTCTCGTTGTTTGCAACTTAATACTCGGAGGGGGTTCGGATGATAACCTCGAAGGTGGACTTTTTAGGCATAGATGCATGCTCGGATAGCGGTCTATGTACTTTGTCGTAATGCCCAATTAAATCTCACAATACTCATCATAACATGTATGTGCATGGTCATGCCCTCTTTATTTGTCAATTGCCCAACTGTAATTTGTTCACCCAACATGCTTATTCTTATGGGAGAGACACCTCTAGTGAACTGTGGACCCCGGTCCATTCTTTTACATCGAATACAATCAACTGCAATACTCGTTCTACTGTTCTCTGCAAATAATCATCATCCACACTATACATCTAATCCTTCGTTACAGCAAGCCGGTGAGATTAACAACCTCACTATTACGTTGGGACAAAGTATCTTGGTTGTGTACGTTGTGCAGGTTCCACGTTGGCGCCAGAATCCCTGGTGTTGCGCCGCACTACACTCCGCCGCCATCAACCTTCAACGTGCTTCTTGGCTCCTACTGGTTCGATAAACCTTGTTTTCTTACTGAGGGAAAACTTGCCGCTGTACACATCACACCTTCCTCTTGGGGTTCCCAATGGATGCGTGTTGTACGCGTATCAAGACTATTTTCTGGCGCCGTTGCCGGGGAGATCAAGACACGCTGCAAGGGGAGTCTCCACCTCCAACCTCTTTACTTTGTTTTTGTCTTGCTTTACTTTTATTTACTTCTTTGTTTGCTGCACTAAAACAAAACACAAAAAAATTAGTTGCTAGCTTTACTTTATTTACTATCTTGTTCTCCATATTAAAAAACACAAAAACAAATTAGTTACTTGCATTTACTTTATCTAGTTTGCTTTATTTACTATTGCTAAAATGGGTACTCCTGAAAATACTAAGTTGTGTGACTTCACAACTACAAATAATAATGATTTCTTATGCACACCTATTGCTCCACCTGCTACTACAGCAGAATTCTTTGAAATTAAACCTGCTTTACTGAATCTTGTTATGAGAGAGCAATTTTCTGGTGTTAGTTCTGATGATGCTGTTGCCCATCTTAATAATTTTGTTGAATTATGTGAAATGCAAAAGTATAAGGATGTAGATGGTGACATTATAAAATTAAAATTGTTTCCTTTCTCACTAAGAGGAAGAGCTAAAGATTGGTTGCTATCTCTCGCCTAAGAATAGTATTGATTCATGGACTAAATGCAAGGATGCTTTTATTGGTAGATATTATCCTCCTGCTAAAATTATATCTTTGAGGAGTAGCATAATGAATTTTAAACAATTGGATAATGAGCATGTTGCACAAGCATGGGAAAGAATGAAATCTTTGGTTAAAAATTGGCCAACCCATGGACTGACTACTTGGATGATCATCCAAACCTTTTATGCAAGACTGAATTTTTCTTCGCGAAACTTATTGGATTCAGCTGCTGGAGGTACCTTTATGTCCATCACTCTAGGTGACACAACAAAGCTTCTTGATAATATGATGATTAATTACTCTGAATGGCACACGGAAAGAGCTCCACAAGGTAAGAAGGTAAATTCTGTCGAAGAAACCTCTTCCTTGAGTGATAAGATTGATGCTATTATGTCTATGCTTGTGAATGGTAGGACTAATGTTGATCCTAATAATGTTCCGTTAGCTTCATTGGTTGCTCAAGAAGAACATGTTGATGTGAACTTCATTAAAAATAATAATTTCAACAACAATGCTTATCAGAACAATTCTAGTAACAACTATAGGCCATATCCTTATAATAATGGTAACGGTTATGGTAATTCTTATGGGACTTCTTACAAAAATAATAGGAATACACCCCCTGGATTTGAAGCCATGCTTAAAGAATTTATTAGTACAGAAACTGCTTTTAACAAATCTGTTGAAGAAAAGCTTGGGAAAATTGATATACTTGCTTCTAAAGTTGATAGTCTTGCTGCTGATGTTGATCTTTTGAAATCGAAAGTTATGCCTAATGAAAATAATGATATTAAGTCATTTGCTGCAGCAAACGCCATCCAAGTTAGAATTAATGAGAATATAAGATTGATGGCCGAATTGCGTGCTAGGTGGGAGAAAGAATAAAATGCTAAAGAAGATAATATAGCTAAAGTTTGGACTATTACCACCACTAGTAATGCTAATGCTCCACATGTTGATGCACCTCCTACCATTAATGGTAAAATAATTGGTGTTGGTAATGTTTCTACTTCTAATGCAAAGCCTGAAAAACTGCCTGAAACTGCTAAAACTGCTGAAACTGCCTGTGATAAAACTGCTGAAATTTTTTCCAACATTGGGGACAATGATCCCATTGCTTTAGATTATAATGGTTTAGATTTTGATGATTGCCACATCTCTGAAGTTATAAAGTTCTTACAAAAACTTGCTAAGAGTCCTAATGCTAGTGCTATAAATTTGGCCTTTACAAAACATATTACAAATGCTCTCATAAAAGCTAGAGAAGAGAAATTAGAACGTGAAGCTTCTATTCCTAGGAAGCTAGAGGATGGTTGGAAGCCCATCATTAAGATGAAGGTCAATGACTTTGATTGTAATGCTTCGTGTGATCTTGGTGCAAGTATTTCCGTTATGCCTAGAAAAATCTATGATATGCTTGACTTGCCACCATTGAAAAATTGTTATTTGGATGTTAATCTTGCTGATAATTCTACAAAGAAACCTTTGGGGAGAGTCGATAATATTCGCATTACCGTTAACAATAACCTTGTTCCCGTTGATTTTGTTGTCTTGGATATTGAATGCAATGCATCTTGTCCCATTATATTGGGAAGACCTTTTCTTCGAACTGTTGGTGCTATTATTGACATGAAGGAAGGTAATATTAAATATCAATTTCCTCTCAAGAAAGGTATGGAACACTTCCCTAGAAAGAGAATGAAGTTACCTTTTGATTCTATCATTAGAACAAATTATGATGTTGATGCTTCACCTCTTGATAACACTTGATACACACTTTCTGCGCCTAGCTGAAAGGCGTTAAAGAAAAGCGCTTATGGGAGACAACCCATGATTTTACTACTGCACTTTTATTTTATATTTTAGTCTTGGAAGTTGTTACTACTGTAGCAACCTCTCCTTATCTTAATTTTGTTGCATTGTTGTGCCAAGTAAAGTCTTTGATAGTAAGGTTCATACTAGATTTGGATTACTGCACAGAAACAGATTTCTTTGCTGTCACGAATCTGAGCAGAATTCTCTGTAGGTAACTCATAAAATTCTGAAAATTTACGTGAGTGATCCTCAGATATGTACGCAACTTTCATTAAATTTGAACATTTTCATTTGAGCAAGTCTGGTGCCAGTTAGAAATTCATCTTTACGGACTGTTCTGTTTTGACACATTCTGCCTTTTATTTCGCATTGCCTGTTTTGCTATGCTTGATGGATTTTTCTATTCCATTAACTTTCAGAAGCTTTGTGCAATGTCCAGAAGTGTTAAGAATGATTATGTCACCTCTGAACATGTGAATTTTGATTATGCACTAACCCTCTAATGAGTTGTTTTAAGTTTGGTGTGTAGGAAGTTTTCAAGGATCAAGAGAGGAGGATGATACAATATGATCAAGGAGAGTGAAAGATCTAAGCTTGGGGATGCCCCGGTGGTTCACCCCTGCATATTTCAAGAAGACTCAAGCGTCTAAGCTTGGGGATGCCCAAGGCATCCCCTTCTTCATCGACAACATTATCGAGTTCCTCTAGTGAAACTATATTTTTATTCCATCACATCTTATGCACTTTGCTTGGAGCGTCTGTTTGCTTTTGTTTTTGTTTTGTTCGAATAAAGTTGGATCCTAGCATTCATTGTGTGGGAGAGAGACACGCTCCGCTGTTGCATATGGACAAATATGTCCTTAGGCTTTACTCATAATATTCATGGCGAAGGTTGAATCTGCTTCGTTAAATTGTTATATGGTTGGAAATGGGAAATGCTACATGTGGTAATTGGTAAAATGTCTTGAATAATGTGATACTTGGCAATTGTTGTGCTCATGTTTAAGCTCTTGCATCATATACTTTGCACCTATTAGTGAAGAAATACATAGAGCTTGCTAAAATTTGGTTTGCATAATTGGTCTCTCTAAGGTCTAGATAATTTCTAGTAAGGGTCGAACAACAAGGAAGACGGTATAGAGTCTTATAATGCTTACAATATATCTTTTATGTGAGTTTTGCTGTACCGGTTCATACTTGTGTTTGTTTCAAATAACCTTGCCAGCCTAAGCCTTGTATCGAGAGGGAATACTTCTCATGCATCCAAAATCCTTGAGCCAAACACCATGCCACTTGTGTCCACCATACCTACCTACTACATGGTATTTCTCCGCCATTCCAAAGTAAATTGCTTGAGTGCTACCTTTAAAATTTCTATCCTTTACCTTTGCAATATATAGCTCATGGGACAAATAGCCTAAAAACTATTGTGGTATTGAATATGTACTTATGCACTTTATCTCTTATAAGTTGCTTGTTGTGTGATAACCATGTTCCTGGGGACGCCATCAACACTTTGTTGAATATCATGTGAGTTGCTATGCATGTCCGTATTGTCTGAAGTAAGGGCGATTTACCATGAGTTGAATGGTTAGAGCATGCATATTGTTAGAGAAGAACATTGGGCCGCTAACTAAAGCCATGATTCATGGTGGAAGTTTCAGTTTTGGACAAATATCCTCAACCTCATATGAGAACATTATTTGTTGCTAAATGCTTATGCATTAAAGAGGAGTCCATTATCTGTTGTCTATGTTGTCCCGGTATGGATGTCTAAGTTGAGAATAATCAAAAGCGAGAAATCCAATGCGAGCTTTCTCCTTAGACCTTTGTACAGGCGGCATAGAGGTACCCCTTTGTGACACTTGGTTAAAACATATGTATTGCGATGATAATCCAGGTAATCCGAGCTAATTAGGACAAGGTGCGGGCACTATTGGTATACTATGCATGAGGCTTGCAACTTGTAGGATATAATTTACATGATACATATGCTTTATTACTACCATTGACAAAACTGTTTCTTGTTTTCAAAACCAAAGCTCTAGCACAAACATAGCAATCAATGCTTCCCTCTGCGAAGGGCTGATGTCTACGGGTGCTTCTATTCTTGTAGACAGTGTTGGGCCTCCAAGAGCAGAGGTTTGTAGAACAACAGCAAGTTTCCCTTAAGTGGATCACCCAAGGTTTATCGAACTCGGGGAGGAAGAGGTCAAAGATATCCCTCTCATGCAACCCCGCAACCACAAAGCAAGAAGTCTCTTGTGTCCCCAACACACCTAATAGGTGCACTAGTTCGGCGAAGAGATAGTGAAATACAGGTGGTATGAATAAATATGAGCAGTAGTAACGGCACCAGAAAATAGCTTGATGCTACAACTGGCGTGTGGTTGATGGTGGGAATATTGCAGGCAGTAGAGATGCAGTAAAACAGTAAACAAACGATGATTGCAGTATTTGGGAACAAGGCCTCGGGATTATACTTTCACTAGTGGACACTCTCAACATTGATCACATAACAGAATAAATAGATAAATGCTATACTCTACACTCTCTTGTTGGATGATGAACACCACTAATTGCGTAGGATTACACGAACCCTCAATGCCGGAGTTAACAAGCTCCACAATATTCGATATTCATGTTTAAATAACCTTAGAGTGCACGATAGATCAACACAACTAAACCAAGTACTAACATAGCATGCACACTTGTCACCTTCACACTACGAAAGGAGGAATAGATCACATCAATACTATCATAGCAATAGTTAACTTCATAATCTACAAGAGATCACAATCATAACCTACGCCAAGTACTACACGATGCACACACTCGTCACCATTACACCGTGCGGGAGGAATAGACTACTTTAATAACATCACTAGAGTAGCACTCAGATAAATTGTGATACAAAACACATTGCAATCATAAAGGGATATAAATAAGCGCTTCACTATGCCATTCATAACGGTGAATAAGTATTACGTGAAATATAGCCTAAGAGACCCACACGGTGCACACACTTGTCACCTTTACACACGTGGGACAAGGAGTCTCCGGAGATCACATAAGTAAAATCCACTTGACTAGCATAATAACATCTAGATTACAAGCATCATCATATGAATCTCAATCATGTAAGGCAGCTCATGAGATTATTGTATTGAAGTACATAGGGAGAGAGATGAACCACATAGCTACCGGTACAGCCCTTAGCCTCGATGGAGAACTACTCCCTCCTCATGTGAGACAACGAGCGGTGATGAAGATGGCGGTGGTGTCGATGGAGGAGCCTTCCGGGGCACTTCCCCGTCCCGGCGGCGTGCCGGAACGGAGACTCCTGTCCCCCGGATCTTGGCTTCGCGATGGCGGCGGCTCTGGAAGGTTCTCGTACCGTGGCTTTTCCGTCTCGAGGTTTTAGGTCGAGGGGGCTTAAATAGGCGAAGAGGCGGCGTCAGAAGGGGTCTGGGGCCACCAGACACTAGGGCGGCGCCCCCCCTGGGCCGCGCCGCCACCATGTGTGGGCCCCCTGTGGCCCTCCTCTGGTGACTCTCGAGTGTTCTGGAAGCTTCATCCAATTTTAAGACTCCGGGCGTTGATTTCGTCCAATTCCGAGAATATTTCCTTACTAGGATTTCTGAAACCAAAAAGAGCAGAAAATAGGAACTGGCACTTCGGCATCTCGTTAATAGGTTAGTTCCGGAAAACACATAAAATCATCATAAAGTGTGAACAAAACATGTAGGTATTGTCATAAAACAAGCATGGAACATAAGAAATTATCGATACGTCGGAGACGTATCAGCATCCCCAAGCTTAGTTCCTACTCGTCCCGAGTAGGTAAACGATAACAAAGATAATTTCTGAAGTGACATGCTACCAACATAATCTTAATCATACTATTGTAAGCACATGTAATGAATGCAGCGATCAAAGCAATGGTAAATGACATGAGTAAACAAATTAATCATATAGCAAAGACTTTTCATGAATAGTACTTTCAAGACAAGCATCAATAAGTCTTGCATAAGAGTTAACTCATAAAGCAATAAATCAAAGTAGAGGTATTGAAGCAACACAAAGGAAGATGAAGTTTCAGCGGTTGCTTTCAACTTATAACATGTATATCTCATGGATTGTTGTCAATGCAAAGCAATATAACAAGTGCAATATGTAAGCATGTAAGAATCAATGCACCGTTCACACAAGTGTTTGCTTCTAAGATAGAGAGAAATGGGTAAACTGACTCAACATAAAAGTAGAAGAAAGGCCCTTCACAGAGGGAAGCATTGATTGCTATATTTGTGCTAGAGCTTTTATTTTGAAAACAAGAAACAATTTTGTCAATGGTAGTAATAAAGCATATGTATCATGTAAATTATATCCTACAAGTTGCAAGCCTCATGCATAGTATACTAATAGTGCCCGCACCTTGTCCTAATTAGCTCGGATTACCTGGATTATCATTGCAATACATATGTTTTAACCAAGTGTCACAAAGGGGTACCTCTATGCCGCCTGTACAAAGGTCTAAGGAGAAAGCTCGCATTGGATTTCTCGCTTTTGATTATTCTCAACTTAGACATCCATACCGGGACAACATAGAAAACAGATAATGGACTCCTCTTTAATGCATAAGCATTTAGCAACAATTAATATTCTCATATGAGATTGAGGATATTTGTCCAAAACTGAAACTTCCACCATGAATCATGGCTTTAGTTAGCGGCCCAATGTTCTTCTCTAACAGTATGCATGCTCTAACCATTCAACTAGTGGTAAATCGCCCTTACTTCAGACAAGACGGACATGCATAGCAACTCACATGATATTCAACAAAGTGTAGTTGATGGCGTCCCCAGGAACATGGTTATCGCACAACAAGCAACTTAATAAGAGATAAAGTGCATAAGTACATATTCAATACCACAATAGTTTTTTAGCTATTTGTCCCATGAGCTATATATTGCAAAGGTAGAGGATAGAAATTTAAAGGTAGCACTCAAGCAATTTACTTTGGAATGGCGGAGAAATACCATGTAGTAGGTAGGTATGGTGGACACAAATGGCATAGTGGTTGGCTCAAGGATTTTGGATGCATGAGAAGTATTCCCTCTCAATACAAGGCTTAGGCTAGCAAGGTATTTGAAGCAAACACAAGTATGAACCGGTACAACAAAACTCACATAAGAA
This sequence comes from Lolium rigidum, assembly GCF_022539505.1. Taxonomy (NCBI): domain Eukaryota; kingdom Viridiplantae; phylum Streptophyta; class Magnoliopsida; order Poales; family Poaceae; genus Lolium; species Lolium rigidum. Next base: position 314,052,375 of record NC_061508.1, on the reverse strand, counting down.
CATATTGCAAGCATTATAAGACTATACATTGTCTTCCTTGTTGTTCAAACACCTTTACCAGAAAATATCTAGACCTTGAGAGACTAATCATGCAAACCAAATTTTAACAAGCTCTATGTATTTCTTCACTAATAGGTGCAAAGTATATGATGCAAGAGCTTAATCATGAGCATAACAATTGCCAAGTATCAAGTTATTCAAGACATCATACCAATTACTACATGTAGCATTTCCCGTTTCCAACCATATAACAATTTAACGAAGAAGATTCAATCTTCGCCATGAATATTATGAGTAAAGCCTAAGGACATATTTGTCCATATGCAACAGCGGAGTGTGTCTCTCTCCCACACAATGAATGCTAGGATCCACTTTATTCAAACAAAACAAAAACAAAAACAAACAGACGCTCCAAGCAAAGTGCATAAGATGTGATGGAATAAAAATATAGTTTCACTAGAGGAACCTGATAATGTTGTCGATGAAGAAGGGGATGCCTTGGGCATCCCCAAGCTTAGACACTTGAGTCTTCTTGAAATATGCAGGGGTGAACCATCGGGGCATCCCCAAGCTTAGAGCTTTCACTCTCCTTGATCATATTGTATCATCCTCCTCTCTTGATCCTTGAAAACTTCCTCCACACCAAACTCAAAACAACTCATTAGAGGGTTAGTGCACAATCAAAATTCACATGTTCAGAGGTGACATAATCATTCTTAACACTTCTGGACATTGCACAAAGCTACTGGAAGTTAATGGAACAAAAAAATCCATCCAACATAGCAAAATAGGCAATGCGAAATAAAAGGCAGAATCTGTCAAAACAGAACAGTCCGTAAAGATGAATTTCTAAGAGGCGCCAGACTTGCTCAAATGAAAATGCTCAAATTGAATGAAAGCTGCGTACATATCTGTGGATCACTCACGTAAATTGGCGGATTTTTCTGATTTACCTACAGAGAATTCTGCCCAAATTCGTGATAGCAAGAAATCTGTTTCTGCGCAGTAATCCAAATCTAGTATCAACCTTTCTATCAAAGACTTCACTTGGCACAACAATGCAACAAAATAAGATAAGGATAGGTTGCTAAAGTATTAACAACTTCCAAGACTCAAATATAAAACAAAATTACTGTAGCAAAATAAACACATGGGTTATCTCCCAAGAAGTTCTTTCTTTATAGCCATTAAGATGGGCTCAGCAGTTTTAATGATGCACTCGCAAGAAATAGTAGTGGAAGCAAAAGAGAGCATCAAGAAGCAAATTCAAGACACATTTAAGCCTAACATGCTTCCTATGCATAGGAATCTTGTAAATAAACAAATTTATGAAGAGCAAAGTAACAAGCATAGGAAAACTAGACAAGCTCATCTTCAAGATTTTTAGCATATAGAGAGGTGTTTTAGTGACATGAAAATTTCTACAACCATATTTTCCTCTCTCATAATAACTTTCAGTAGCATCATGAGCAAACTCAACAATATAACTATCAAATAAAGCATTCTTATCATGATTCTCATGCATAAAATTATTACTCTCCACATAAGCATAATCAATTTTATTAGTAATAGTGGGAGCAAATTCAACAAAGTAGCTATCATTATTATTCTCATCATCAAATATAGGAGGTATATTGTAATCATAATCAAATTTATCCTCCATAACAGACGGCAACAAAAGACTACTATCATTATAATCATCATAAATAGGAGGCAAAGTATCATCAAAGTAAATTTCCTCCTCAATGCTTGGGGGACTAAAAAGATCATGCTCATCAAAACCAGCTTCCCCAAGCTTAGAATTTTCCATATCATTAGCAACAATGGTGTTCGAAGTATTCATACTAATATGTTCCATGGGTTTTTTAATTTTCGCATCAAACCATCCATGTCTTAACTCAGGAAAAAGAATAAAAAGCTCCATGTTGCTTTCCATTATGCCAAACTAGTGATAAACAAGAAACAAAAAGATGCAATTGCAGGATCTAAAGGAAATAGCTTCGAGTACTTACAACGGTGCCGGAAAATAGCTTGGTAGCCGATATCCGGAGTGTGAGTACCTTTTACCTTTCCTCCCCGGCAACGGCGCCAGAAAAGTGCTTGATGTCTACGGGTGCTTCTATTCTTGTAGACAGTGTTGGGCCTCCAAGAGCAGAGGTTTGTAGAACAGCAACAAGTTTCCCTTAAGTGGATCACCCAAGGTTTATCGAACTAAGGGAGGAAGAGGTCAAAGATATCCCTCTCATGCAACCCTGCAACCACAAAGCAAGAAGTCCCTTGTGTCCCCAACACACCTAATAGGTGCACTAGTTCGGCGAAGAGATAGTGAAATACAGGTGGTATGAATAAATATGAGCAGTAGTAACGGCACCGAGAAAATAGCTTGATGCTACAACCGGCGTGTGGTTGATGGTGGGAATATTGCGGACGATAGAGATGCGATAGAAACGAGTAAACAAGCGATGATTGCAGTATTTGGGAACAAGGCCTAGGGATTATACTTTCGCTAGTGGACACTCTCAACATTGATCACATAACAGAATAAATAGATAAATGCTATACTCTACACTCTCTTGTTGGATGATGAACACCACTAATTGCGTAGGATTACACGAACCCTCAATGCCGGAGTTAACAAGCTCCACAATATTCGATATTCATGTTTAAATAACCTTAGAGTGCACGATAGATCAACACAACTAAACCAAGTACTAACATAGCATGCACACTGTTACCTTCACACTACGAAAGGAGGAATAGATCACATCAATACTATCATAGCAATAGTTAACTTCATAATCTACAAGAGATCACAATCATAACCTACGCCAAGTACTACACGATGCACACACTGTCACCATTACACCGTGCAGGAGGAATAGACTACTTTAATAACATCACTAGAGTAGCACTCAGATAAATTGTGATACAAAACACATTGCAATCATAAAGGGATATAAATAAGCGCTTCACTATGCCATTCATAACAGTGAATAAGTATTCTGTGAAATATAGCCTAAGAGACCCACACGGTGCACACACTGTCACCTTTACACACGTGGGACAAGGAGTCTCCGGAGATCACATAAGTAAAATCCACTTGACTAGCATAATGACATCTATATTACAAGCATCATCATATGAATCTCAATCATGTAAGGCAGCTCATGAGATTATTGTATTGAAGTACATAGGGAGAGAGATGAACCACATAGCTACCGATACAGCCCTTAGCCTCGATGGAGAACTACTCCCTCCTCATGGGAGACAGCAGCGGTGATGAAGATGGCGGTGGTGTCGATGGAGGAGCCTTCCGGGGGCACTTCCCCGTCCCGGCGGCGTGCCGGAACAGAGACTCCTGTCCCCCAGATCTTGGCTTTCGCGATGGCGGCGGCTGTGGAAGGTTTCTCGTACCGTGGCTTTTTCGTATCGAAGACTTAGGTCAGGGGCTTCTTATAGGCGAAGAGGCGGCGTCAGAAGGGGTCTGGGGCCACCGGACACTAGGGCGGCGCCCCCCCCTGGGCCGCGCCGCCACCATGTGTGGGCCTCCTGTGGCCCTCCTCTAGTGACTCTCGGGTGTTTTGGAAGCTTCGTCCAATTTTAAGACTCTGGGCATTGATTTCGTCCAATTCCGAGAATATTTCCTTACTAGGATTTCTGAAACCAAAAACAGCAGAAAACAGGAACTGGCACTTCGGCATCTCGTTAATAGTTTAGTTCCGGAAAACGCATAAAATCATCATAAAGTGTGAACAAAACATGTAGGTATTGTCATAAAACAAGCATGGAACATAAGAAATTATCGATACGTCGGAGACGTATCAAGGGCCTTTCTTTTACCTTTTATGTTGAGTCAGTTCACCTATTTCTCTCCCATCTCAAGAAGCAAACACTTGTGTGAACTGTGCATTGATTCCTACATACTTGCATATTGCACTTGTTATATTACTTTATGCTGACAATATCCATGAGATATACATGTTACAAGTTGAAAGCAACCGCTGAAACTTAATCTTCCTTTCTGTTGCTTCAATACCTTTACTTTGAATTTATTGCTTTATGAGTTAACTCTTATGCAAGACTTATTGATGCTTGTCTTGAAAGTACTATTCATGAAAAGTCTTTGCTATATGATTCAATTGTTTACTCATTGTCTTTACCATTGCTTCGAATCGCTGCATTCATTACATGTGCTTACAATAGTATTGATCAAGATTATGATGGCATGTCACTTCAGAAATTATCTTTGTTATCGTTTACCTACTCGGGACGAGTAGGAACTAAGCTTGGGGACGCTGATACGTCTCCAACGTATCGATAATTTCTTATGTTTCATGCTACTTTATTGATGATACCTACATGTTTTATGCATACTTTATGTCATATTTATGCATTTTTCGGCACTAACCTATTAACAAGATGCCGAAGAGCCGCTTGTCGTTTTCTGCTGTTTTTGGTTTCAGAAATCCTAGTAAGGAAATATTCTCGGAATTGGACGAAATCAACGCCCAGTATCTTATTTTTCCACGAAGCTTCCAAAACACCGGGGGAGATACGAAGTGAGGCGACGAGGCGACGCCACACCAGGGCGGCGCGGCCCGGC